>NW_015386158.1:154721-175997 GCF_001527695.2 Protobothrops mucrosquamatus | reverse complement strand
GGGACACAGGCCCAGACGGCATCCCACCCACAAGGACAGTGAGGCTTTGGTACGTCCCATGAGTGGATGCTCCATCCGTCATGATGGAGAAGGGGCGTTGGTCTTACCTGAACGCCTTTTCTCAGCATGACGATGGAGCATCCACTCCCGCCCTTGAGGCCAGTCAGGTCCTGTGAGGGGAGAGGATGGAGTCAACACAGGAAAACAAACAGCTGTCGCCTCGTCGAGACTGGGAAAGGGAGGTCCCAGGAGGAGAGGCGGAGCAAATTGGTCAACTAGTCTTCGGGCAGAAGACGAAATTAACCCATGAGTGGATGCTCCATCGTCATGCTGAGAAAAGGCGTTCAGGTAAGACCAACGCCCCTTTTAAGATGTTGCAAACAGGCAACTTAGTTATATTAGGTGGCTTTCCAAAGCTGTTGCCCATAGATTTATTTGCTGAATCAGTCTTGCTTCCAAGTGGAATTATTGATCCTTTTTGGATTTCTGGCTAACCTTAGTGCTGGTTTTGGCCAATGAAAGATGACTATATAATTTTAGACAATCCCCCCTTTCCTTTTTCTTTGATTTGAGTCAGATTGAACCTTGATGTGCACCAATTACATTTCATGTTCATAATCTTACATTTTGAATAACAGGAGCACGAGGAATTGATGAAGAGGAAGGTTTCATAAATCTCACAATCGCACAATTATAAGCCACACCTCTGCAAGGCCTCAAGGAAGAGGCTTTCTCCAATTCCTTATAGCAGTGGTGGCGAACCTATGGCACGCGTGCCAGAGGCGGCACTCAGAGCCCTCTCTGTGGGCACGCACCTTTACCCCAGCCCCGCCTCCGCTGCGGCCCCATCACCAGCAGTCCCCCTGTAGAGTCGCCCCCGAGCGGTGCAGCTAAGAACATGGCAGCCAGGCAGCAGGGACAAGACTGCCTTCGCGCCCCGATGCGCACAGATGATGCTACTGGGTACGGATGAAGTGTGTGGCTGCCATGGCAATCTGCGGCTGGCCATAGAGGCGGTGGGTGGCCCTGCGAGTGGGCGGGATGGAGCAGGCGGGTGGGCTAGGGGGCGGACTGGTTTTTGGGCACTTCGTCTCTAAAAGGTTCGCCATCACTGCCTTATGGGGAATAATGTATGATACAAAAAATGATGCTATGGCCCTAGAAAGAATGCAGAGAAGAGCAACAAAGATGATTAGAGGTCTGGAACTAAACCATACGATGAATGGTTAAAGGAACTAGGTATGTCTACCCTAACAAATTAGGGGCCACATGATAGTCGTCTTCCAATACCTGACGGCCAGTCACAGAGATGAGGAGGTTGACGTATTTTCCAAAGCATCTGAAGGACATGGAAGCTCAAAAAAGAAAGATCCAGCATGGAACTAAGGAAGCATTTCCTGACAGAGCAATTAACTCATAGAACAGCTTGTCTACCAGGAGTGGTGGGTGCCCATTACAGGTTTTCAAGAAAAGATTGGACAACCATTTATCTGGGATGGAGTAAAGACTCCTGTCTTGGCCAGAGGGTTGGACTAAAAGATCTCCAAAGTCCCTTCCAGTCCCACGATTGTATGATTCTGTGAATATGGGGGAAATCGCCTGTGAACACAGTAAATATTATAAGACAAAGTATAGGAAAACCAGGTGTTACTGCTCTTCAATTCTAAATCTTACAACTATCAGTAAATATTGCATTGGTCAAGAATGGCAAAAAATGTGACAACATAATAGGTGAAGGCACAAAACAGAATTATCTGTAAAATTGAAAGATTTCTTAGAAATACACAAGCAACTCATCATGCAACTGTTGTTTTCTGAGAAAGGATATAACCTCAGAGGAAATTAAAGTTTCCAAGCAGCACACATGCTTATGAAATGGGCCTGGTTTTCTTTCGTTTTGTTTCTGGAAAGATACATGGTCATGGAATTGTTATCTGACTTTAAGCTTCTCTAAAAGGTGCCATATCTCTTCTGCTTTTCTTCAAGTGTACATGATGCTTTTACTATTGATTAGTAACAATTCCTCTGAAACACATTTTCTTTTACTGTATACGAACCCCCTTCTATGTTCTGGATATATGTTGAGTACCTCTGTGATTAGGCTATGAAGCAAGATAGCACTGAGTTGAATTTAAGTCCCGGCAACTGGATGAACAAATGCTTGCCATTTTTACGATAAAATTATAGCTTCCTATAATTCTAATTCACAGGTGTCAAACTGCCGGCCCATGGGCTGGACATGTCATGCGGAAGCCGCGCCCACCCCATTGCCAGCAATGGCAAAACTCTCCCGAGTTTTAATCCCAGCCCTCCATCTTCTCCATTGTCTTTCTCTTTTTTAGCCTTCTACTGTAATAATTTCTTTTTAGTCCACCATGCATTCACACCAGATGCCAAAAGTATATGCTTCTTCATGTTATTTTCCAGTGGAACAGTCAGTTTTTATTTGGACCATGACTGAGTGGCTGATCAAGAGTTCAGTGGATAATTTATTTGTTCCTGGTCCCTTTCTATTTGATAGGTGATATATTGTTTGTTCTTTATTTTCTACTGTAATCACTCTTTAAGTATATAATTTTTCTACAAATATTTTCCATTCTATAATCCAGTTTGTAAAGGGTTTCAATATTCTATTAATCTTATTTGCCTCTATCAGATTCATTCTGTGGCTACTAATATTCTTACCTTACCTGTACATTTTCTGTGATTTCTGTGATTTTTTGAAAACATCTATTTTTCTTTTTATTATTGTTATATTTCTTGATTATATATCTTTCTGAGTTTTTTTTGCTTGAGGTTGTTTTATGTCCCTGCTGTCCAAGCCTTTCATCCTTTCCTGATTATGATAGCTTATTCTGAAAGCTATTTATATACATATAAGCCCATCACAATATTTCATCACATATAAATGCATCCCAATATTCCTTTGTATTATAAAAAATGCAGGAAAAGCAAAAAGTATTAAACAAAATAAAGAAAAGGAGATAAAACAAAAGGAAATCTAACCAAGCCTAGTTTATATCAGAACATTTGCTATACCTCTCCAGACCATTCTGCCCTTTAGATCAGTCTTGCTTTCACCAGAGATATGCCAGTGACAATCCCCCATCAGGGGCTTGAGCTTCCAAAGGTCTTGAGAGGAAACTGCTTAAATAGACACTGGAGCATAAAGACATATAAGAGGCCTTCAGAAGAATAAGAAGCAAGTTTAATTGAGACATTTGGAATCTTGCCAAGATATGAGCAGGTGGACGCAATTAAAAGTGTAGATGAGGCTAGGCAGGCATTACTAGCGCTTTGTGCCACAGCAGAACCAGCAGTCGAGCTAGTCAGTTTCTAATATACAACAGTTTGAATAGGAACTTGACTTGAGAAGAATACCTTTGACACAACTAGTAGCAATTAAAAATCCTGAGCAAGAAAAAACAAAAAACGCTGATCCGCTCAACAATGAATCTTCTATAAGAGAAGATCTTACCAGTATTATCAATATCATCAACTCCCATATTGAGATCTTAAATAATCAGAGAATTCAGAGCTTTAATGATGCATCCATTGGCAGAGATTTGACTATGTCTTTCCCAGTAGATGTGTCAGTCAGAACCCAGATTCAAGTGTCTGAGGTTTTGGCAATAGAAATTTGCAAAATTATCACAATAAAGCAGAAGTTTTTAGAATAAAAAGCAGAGAGAGAGAGGAGGGAGGGAGGGAAGGAGGGAGGAAGAGAGAGAGATTCGATCTGCTGATTTCACTGCTAAAGCTGGTTCTTTGGCAGTGCTGCTCCCTGATTTTGAACCACATCTAGAGAGTCACTATCATCCCCTGGTATTAAACACACTATTGCAAAATGAGTTAGTGAAAACAGAGGCAAAGTATACCCAGAATTTGGAGGTTATTAACAATGTGCTGCAATCCGGATGAAATAAAAGGTTAATGTTCTAAAATCTAAATGAATGATGAAAGTCTCAAGATCTTTCAGAAATTTGCTCAGGACGAATTGCAAACAAACTGTAGAAATGCCGGATAAAACCGTACAATCAGCTGATAAGAAAATTCAAGTCAATCTTTCCCACACTGAAGAGGAAGTATTCCCTTTGTCCATTATAGTAAAGATCAGCAGTGATATTACTGTTAATGTCAGCAGCTTAAGCCGTAAATTTAGGGCAGCTTATGTTGTTTATACATTTCACTCATCTAAAGCCTATTATCAAATCCTATTTGGCCCTAAATCACAATGTAAATCAATTCTCAGGAAAAGAAACAAAGCTTTGCATATTGACCTCAATTATAGTTGATATGATGTGTACTTTGATTTCAGCACTCTAGATAAGTGGTCTCCAGTTACTTTAGCAGATGTGAACAAATTGATAAGAGTATTTTAAGTTTGGAACAGCCTTGTGTAATGATCTTATATTTTCTGAAGTAATCAAATTGAATTACAACTGGCAGATCCCCTTGCTGGCATCTATTTACATTTATTGATGAAAAAGGCAAATAACTAAGAATGAGGTTTTAGCAATAGCTCTTTTTTACAAGAAAAACAACAAGGAAAATCCAGTTAAGTACAGACTTATTAGTCTGTTAAGAGTTACAAGTAAACAATATGCAAAACATCTAAATAACATTTCAGGCCTGTCTGGAATGAGAAGAAATTTTAGGAGATAAACAAGCCAGCTTTAGAAAATGTCAACTATTTTGTTACTGCACAAGATTTAGAAGAATGTGCACAATTTACAATCCCCTTTAATATGTGGCATTCTTGTACTTCAAATTTGCTTTTATTTTATAGATGGAAATATTCTGTGAGATAACATCATAAATAGCACTGTAGAGTACATCATCTTTATTTGTTCTCCAATCTGTACTCTACCTGCCCCTTGATTGGTACTTTTTGATTTGATATCCCTATGGAGAGGGATATGGCAGAGGTGCATTCTAGTCCCTGCCCTGTTTGTTTATTAATTCTATGATCAAACCAGTGAACAGCTCTGACTGTCATGTCCCCAGGTTAGCAGGCCTCAAGATCAAGTGTGTAGGCTTTCATAGCTGATATCTGTTGGGGAGTTTCAGCTTTAGGGTTTAGTGACCTTGGTCCCAGACAGCAGATTTTCTGAAATTTCTCTTGCAATTATGGGTGACTTCTTCAGCGTGGTCCGCTATGCACAGCCTACCCTATATATTTCGTATTTGCCCATGTGAAACTGGGGGTAGTGAAGCAGCCCTTTTGTGTGCAGCCCTCTCTTTTGCCAAATATTCATCCCTTGCAATAAATCACATTCTACCCCATTGCCTTCTACTAGCATTTACCTGTCTTAAAATGTCTCTATCCATTTTCTGTCTTTTTTGTTTTTTTTAATTAAACTTTCAATCCAGATTGCCATTTTCTTTGAAATGTTGGGGCTTCTCTCCATTTGGGTTTTCTTATCCCATTCCTTATCATTTCCCACAGATTATCAGTTTTTTCTTCTTCTGAGTGTACTAAATGTGTGTACACAGGTAGTCTTTGACTTACAACCACAAATGGGACCAGAATTTCCACTGCTAACAAGACGGTTGTTAAATGAGTTGCACACAATTTTATGACCTTTTTTTTTTTGCATCACACAGTTTTTAAGTGACTTCAGCATCCCCAAGTGACCTTGCTTATCAGAAGCTAGCTGGGAAGGTTGCAAATGATGATCAATGACCCCAGAACCCTGCAATTTTTGTAAATACATCCTGGTTGCCGAGCACCTGAATTTTCAGCATGTAGGGATGCTGCAATGATAAATGCGAGGACCAGCTGTAAATCACTTTTTTCAGTGCATTTGTAACTTCAAATAGTCATTAAATAATTATCATAAGTCGAGGACTATCTGTAGTCTGACTATACTTTTTCCAGCTCAACTATACCCACTCTGTATTTTTTAAATTAAATTTTCTAATTAGTTTCTGATATTAATAATTCATGGAGTGTTCCACAATCTAGACCTGAATTTGGAAGTAGTCTGTCCAACTGGATTGCTCTTCTCCTTCTTCTCTTTTCCTGTTCTACAATCTTTTTGATTCTAATGTTATCCATGTGTTATCCAGGAGGAGTCTGTGTTGATGTTGCTTAAAGCAAATGTTGTAATAAATAAATCATTCTCTTAGCAAAGTATTATTAACTTATGTCCTGAAAACCTGTGTCTATTCAGTCCAAATCTTCTGGCAACGCGAAGTTCTTCCAATTCTCCCAATTTTGGATTACAATTGGTTATCTTAGTTTCATATTGTATAATACCAGCTCTTTCCATTTGCTAATTAGAAAGTCTATTTTCTTTCACTGCATCTTTACTGGATGCAGTATCTCTAAGTTAAAATAAACCATTTCAAACCACCACATTATTTCTAAGGTAGTATTAAATGATTTATTATTACCTCCTCCTGGGTTTAAGTTTGGAGTTCTTTCTCTGGGAAGGTTGGCTTACTTTATTTCCACAGAGCTCCACCTCCCATTAATGTGGATTACTCTTAGCTTTACTTCTCCTTTTGATGTGACCAGCAAGGAGCTCGTGTTCCCACTGCATCAGTTAGGGTTATTGAAACTACTGAGCTCTCCCATTTGCTAAAGTGGTAATCTCTAGAGCACATGAGATGTTGCATGATAGTATATGGAATATTACCATATTTTATATCACAAGTTATTGGTTTTCAATAACTTAGTTTTGCAATGGAATAGTGTAATTCTTTCCCTCTTTTGGTGGTAAGGGTGGAATTCATGTGAGGATCCTTCCATCAATAATGGTGGGGCTTTCCATCACTGTGTCCAATCCAACTATATGGGTCCAAACAAGTGAGGTGATGATTGGGGAGGGCAATATAGGATTGTATGACCCTTCATTTCCCCTATGACATGTTTTATACTCTAGTTCAGGAGCCAAAATAACCAATGTGCTTATTGCAGTGTCATAGGTTTACCCTATTATAGTACACTTTCCAAATGCCCTTAATGTAGAATATTACAGTCTTTATATCATGAAATTATCAAATACCCTTAATCTTACCTTACAGCTAAATTCTTGACACTTTTATAAACAGGTACATCTGCCCTTGCAATTAGTGGGGAAGAACAGAGTGTGGGAGGAAGGGAGTTTGGGAGAGGTTAGAATGACTTCATATTCTTCTCTTGCTATTCTGCTATAATTACTGAACTTCCCAACTTAACACCTCCAAAACACCTGGAAGGTCCCACATTGGACAATGCTTATCTTAAAGGGAGTTTATGTTTCCTGTGCGTCTTTGTCTTATTTCTTTCATATTGGCCTATTTGCAAAGTCACCATTTCCCCCATTTTCTTTTGCAGCTCACTTCTCCAAAAAGTTCATTATATATAAAACTTACATTCAGTACAGTACACACTTTTTCTTGACGTCTAATATTAATTATAAACCATTGTCTAGCTTCTTCATCTCTTAATTGAGGAAACCCAGCAGGCAATCCTGGGATTGGATTTCTCTTAATTCCTTATTGCCCTAGGGTTGGCTGTCTAATTAAAAAGCAGCTCCTAACTTGTCCAGAAACTGAAATAACAAGATAATCACACTGCTTGTTCTCTGTTAGTTTAAAATCCTGTCCCCATTTCAGAACAAATTATTTTTTCCTCTTTTAATCCAGTATTACAACAGAACTTTGATTGGATGCATAAACACAATATGGCTTGTTATCTTCAGGTTTGATAGAAAGACTTTTGGAATATGCTGGTTTTCAGATACTGTCTACTTCCTATTTACCATTGAGTTCGGTTTTTAAGATGCCTTTTGCACATCTGGAAGAAATGTGTCCACTGTAACCTGAAATTTTTAAATTGCTTCTGCAGAACAAAAACCTTCAACATGCTGTGACAGAAATCCCTGCACACACACACCCCCACTCCACCTTTGAAATTTAGGTCTCTATAAATTAAAAATAAGACCTGACATTTCCATGCAAGCAGGTGGTAAAGTTGCCTTCTAGGAAACACTGAGGCTGAACTAACTCATCACCTTTGATCTTTCAGTCATAATACAGATCTCCAGTAAGTGGATTGCCTAATTAGTGATCTTAAAGAATAGATTTATCTGGTAGGATAATCCTTTATCTTCTACTTCTTCATAGAAGTAGTGCCATGTTTGAGGAATCTCTGGGCAGCATACTTTGAAAGGCTTCCAGGAATCAGTCTGCCTCCTCTGTGTTCCCCTTGCAGCTTTTGCTCTCTCCCTCCAATTCGTCATCCTTCTTTCCCCTATTGCTGCTGTCTTTCCTCTCTGTAAGCATCCATTCAACACCTCCTCCCCCCCCCCCCCCCGCTACTGCCACCTACTTTGCTTTCTCTATTCATCCACCAGGGATTAAGAAATGCTGCACCAGCCAACTGGTTACATACTGTCCTAAATGTACAGCTTTCAGCTAACTGCAAGCTTCAGTTAGCCAGTACAGGGATTTTTTTTGGGGGGGGGGGACATTTAAGGCCCACCCTAGTCCTTAAGTCCTTAACCTGACCATATAGTTCATCCCTAGTAGTGTCACTCTTTGTTTTAGTGACCTGACATATGAAATGACAATTTCAAAGTAAACCTTTTATTGACTGTTGTGGTTATTGAAAGAGATAAGTCATGGCTCCCATATCCTCTTGACTAAATTTCCTTAGGAGAAATTCATCACCAGAATTTTGAGAAAACAAAAACATTCCAATATGACGAGAGAAAGGTCAAAAATTCCCCTATCCTTATAAGAGTTCTACCTTTATTCTGTCTTATGTGCTTTCATGACAGGCTGAATAATGCAGCCCTCTTTTGCTAGCACCCAGCTACCCTGCAAATCGTGGTGCAGATTGGATTGTAGGAAGAAAGTTATCCCAAGAGCAGCAGGAGATCCGGGTAGCAAAATGATGGGCCTCCAGATTGGGTTTTTTTTTTAAAATACATTGGAAGGGTTGAATATGTATATACCTATAAGCGTGATTTACTCTCTTCTCTAAATTGGAACCGTTAGGGGGAAGAGAAACAAACTATATTTGGATTAAAAGCTTATCAGAAGTATTGTTAACTGATGATGGAGGCTCAAGGTCAGAGGAAAAAAGCTGGCTAGACAGCTGGCAGGTTAATCAATGAGGCATAGTTTGAAATCACTGCAGCGCTTGATGAGTGATGCTGCCATCTCATAGCTCAACCTACTTTTACACAAATGCTTTGGGGTTAAAAGAAATAAAAGGCATATCAACCCCTGCATAAAAGGCAAAATAATGTGATCAATTGCTAATAGCAAGACAATCTGAATGTTATTAATTGAGTAAGACAATTGGCTTTGGACAGCAGACATATCATTACCTAGGGATGGGCAATATATGGCCTTACAGGTTGCTCCATTTCAATCCCCATCAATCTTTGGAAGCATGTTAAAAGAGTTCTAGGAACTACAATCCAACTTTTGAGGCTTCCCATACTGCACAGAATGTGTACCTGTGTTGATTACAGCTCCGTCCAGCCCTAGATTACCTTGATTGCTTATATAATAGCTTAACCTGGTGGGCTTCAGGTATGTTAGGACTACAACTGCTAGAAGGATTACCCAGTAAGAACTGACATCACACTAGAGAAAGCTGGGTTAAATGATACAGAAAATAGTCCAAGGTTTGATTTCCACAGGAATTTCAACCAGTAATTGTGCAAAGTGACCTGGAGGAATATTAGCTTTTCAGCAAGCATGACAGAATTGATCCAAATTGGCTGAAATAGGAAAAAACAATCTGAACATTCAGATAGCTGCCTTATATCTTAATCTGCATGAGTGGCACAAAGAAACTGTAAAACCAGCAGCTTGCTCTGATTTTACCACTTTAAAAGAAGGAAATCAAGAAAATGGTTGGATCGCTAATGGGAGAAAATGGCAAGAAGGTGAGAGGGAGAAAGGAGAACTATTGAATTCCGTCTTTGCATCTGTCTTTACACAAAAGGAAAAAATAGTCCAACCTATCAAAAACATCATGTCAGACAGAACAGGAATGCAGATCAAAATAGGCAAGGAACTGGTAAGTGAATTCCTATCCACTTTAGATGAGTTCAAATCTCTGGGACCAGATGGTTTACAACCCCGGGGGTATTGAAGGAGCTGGCAGATATTATCTTGGAACCATTGAATAACATTTTTCTGAGCTTCTGGGGAATGGGGAAATTGCAGAGGACTGGAAAAGAGGGGGAAAAAGCGGTTCCAATCTTCAAAAAGGGGAAAACAGTGGATCCAGGAAACTACAGATCAATCAGCTTGACATCAGCACCCAGGAAAATTCTGGAAAAGATAATGAAGCAACAGATTTGTGAGCAGCTAGAAATTAACAAGGTGATTACTAGAAGCCAGCATGGATTTGTTAAAAGCAGATCATGCCACAGAAACCTTGTTGCCTTATTTGATAAAGTGACTAAATTAGTGGATCAAGGAAATGCTGTGAATATAATATACTTAGACTTCAGCAGGGCATCTGGTAAAATAGACCACAGCCTACTTCTTGGTAAGATAGAACAACGTGGGAATAGACTGCACCACCATCAGATGGATTCGCAGTTGGCTGACCATCTGCCCTAGTATGTAGTCCTTAAGGGAACTACATCTACACAAAGGGAAGCATGCAGTGGGATACCTCAAGGTTCTGTCTTGGGCCAAGTGTTCTCCAACATCTTCATACATGACCTGGATGAAGAGATTGAAAGGGTACTCATCAAATTTCCAGAAGACACCAAGCTGGACGGAATTGCTAACACTTTGGAAAATAAGCTCAAAATTCAGAAGATCTTGACAGGCTTGAGCATTAGGCTTTATCCAAAAAGATGCAATTCAGTGATGAGAAAAGTAAGGTCCTGCACATAGACAGGAAAAACCAAATGCACAGGCAGTCCCTGGCTCAAAGGTAGTGGTTCTGAGAGGGAGCTAGCTGTCCTGGTGGATTACTGCTTAACTGTAAGTCAGCAGTGTGGTGCAGCTGCCAAAAAACCCATGGCAATCCTAGGCTGCATCGACAGAGGGAGAGCATCAAGGCCAAAGGAAGTAATAGTACTGCTCTTTACTGCACTAACAAGACTACATGGTTCTGGTTCTGGTCACAATACAAAAAAAATAAATGTTGAGGCCCTAGAACATGGGTGTCAAACTCGCCGCGTCACGTGACATGTTGCAACGTATCGCAACTTTTGCATTGCCAAAGCTGGGGTGGGTGTGGCCTCCGTATGATGCAACCAGCCCACGGACTGGCAGTTTGGCATCCCTGCCCTAGAAGGAGTGCAGAGAAAACAACAAAGATGACAAAGTGTCTGGAGGCTAAATTGTACAATGAACAGCTAAGACAGGGGTGTCAAACTTGCAATGTCACGTGACGTCTCGCAACATATCGCGACTTTTTTGCCATTGCCGGCAATGGGGTGGGCACGGTTTTGCTATGATGCACTCGGCCCGGCAGTTTGACACCCCTGAGCTAAGGGAACCAAGTATATTTAGCCTAAAAAAAGCTTAGAAAGTGACATGTTAGCTGTCTTCCAATACCTGAAGAGGGGGAGGGTCAATTTATTCTCCATAGTACCTGAGGGCACCTGAGGCAGAACAAGAAGCAACAGGTGGAAGCTCATCAGAGGGAGATTCAACCAAGGAGGAATTTCTGACAGAGAGTACAATTAATCAATAGAACAGCTTGCCCCCTGAAATTGTGGATGTGAAAAGAGTGGACAACCAACAGTGGATTGTCCAGGGGGTTGGACTAAAAGCCCTCCAAGGTCCCTTCCAGCCCTATAATTCTGTTTCCTCCTTTACAGTGGCAGAACCTCTACCTGGCACAGAGACTGCATTGGAGCAGATGTCCTCTAGTACTCCTTATCCAAGGGCTCTGCTACTGATGTCTAAGAAGTCCCTCCTCCTGGATTTTTAAACTTGAACTACCAATGTGAAGCAATGCGAATAGCATTTTGAACCCCCAAGCCCTGTGAATAACTGACCTTAGGCAGGATAGAAAAAGAAAATATAACACAGTAACTGCTGATGCCTTTTTGTCTCCAGGCAGGCTGCCAAGCCCAACTGAACATTACTTAAGATTGTTTAGTAATGCATTTGGAGTAGCTGAGGAATCCCCCTGTTGCTATTCTGTTATGGAGGTTGTCTGTAGCCTGATGGTCACAGGAGGCTAAGCGGTCAAAGGAATAAATCAATCAAAGCTTTCTTGTTCCCTGAGTGGCTATGAAATGGATTTTTTTCTCAATTCTGGCTGTGTTCAGATTAATGAGAAACATTCTCTTTCAGTTACATTAATTGCCAATATATATAGTCTATATGAAAAGCAACCTTTTATATTTTAATAAGGGATGTTGCTGCATCCAATTGTTGCTCCAGCTAGCTAGACACTTTAATATTGAGTTTACTGTGTTTCTCCCAAAATGTCTTTCCCGATGCTGCCTAGACTACGGATCTTAGAGCCCCTTCTAAGATTGCTTTTTATCAGTCAGTGACCAAAGAGTAGGCAATCTGAAAGCCAGACCCATCATTGAAAGGTGAAAAGGGTGAGTAAATGTGAAAAAGAAGCTTCTGCAAAAGGTAAAATTAGACTAGAATGCATCAGGGGAAAAACAGACCTGGCAAATATCTGACCTTCTCAAACCAAGATTAAAATAACCTTAAGAGGTATTTGTGAACAGCTCTATTCTGCAAAACCAAACTATGCTAATAAAAAATAAATATAAATTCTAGTGACATGTGGCTAAGCTCATTACAGTTATGCATTTTAATTTTTTTTAAAAAAAATCCTACATATATTTTACCTGAAGAGCAGGGTCACAATATGTCTCAAAACTGTTTTGGGTGAAATTTGATTTTAACCGATTGTAACTGAAGGAGAGGACACTATATGGATAACATCAGGGCTAGGGAGTTTGGAGTTTGCTGTCTGTTTATAGTAGTTTGTCCTGTCAGTATTGATGGAGGTATGATTTTTGTCTTGGAGAAAACCAAGGGACTGAAAACCAAGCTTTAGATATCATTTTGTTCTTTAAAATTGAGGGGGGGGGGCTTTAATGAAAACTTAAAGAGTTTTTGCACCCACCCAGAAATGGATCCTGGCCTCAGTCAATTTTGGAGTGTAGCCTCCAAAAGGCAAATTGTTAGTGTGGTCTCAATATGCAATGAAGACTTTGAACCAAAGTCTGTTTTCTGTTAGCAGAAAAGGCTACTGGGGAAAACCATCACATAAACTACTTTCACAATCATTGCAAATTTATTGCCCCAAATATTCTTGCACTTATTACGCTAATGCCCATGCAGTTGCTAGTTGACCACTTTACTCTTTTCATGGGCAATGTTATTTTGGATAAACCTGTATATTTTATAAACAAAATCATGTGTTTTTCACTCAATATACAATTTCTTAAACGAAGACAAATCTATTTTATATAATTATGGCAAACAAATTCTAAAAACCTCCACAATGCTTTTATATGCTCATAGTTCCATTTTCAGTTTATTTCTAACGAAAGATAATTTTACATGCAGTGTTTTACAGTTGGTTGCTGTACATATTTATTGCAAACTGCCAATTGCAAGCCAAGCACAAAGCTACAAAGAGATGAGTTGGAAAGATGCAGCCTGGAAGGAACAAGGAGAGTCTTCAAAGAGAAGCAAGAGGACAGGGTCACGTCTCCCTGGCTTTCTGCCTTGTTACCTGCTATTTTCCTGTGGCTACATGAAAAGGATGCCATAGGCAAGGCAAAACCAAGATGACACTGCACCATTTACTACTCTGTGCTCTTGCAGGGAGAGAAAATTTTGGCAGTTAAATCTGATACTTTTAAGCCATCTTCTTCAGTACAAAACTTTGTTAAATTAAAAATTAAATAACTTCTTCAACAGCCCAACTGATTAACAGGTAGGTTATACACCAAAATATATAGTATGTAAGATCAAAAGAACCGTGCCTTGTTTATTTCATGAGAAAGATTACTCTAAAGCAGTGATGGCGAACCTTTTAGAGACCGAGTGCCCAAACTGCAACCCAAAACCCATTTATGCATCGTCGGGTGCCGGGTGGGCGTGGCCCATTGGGTGGACGTGGCTGCGGTGGTAACGGCAGACTGGGTGGGACTAAAAAGTTCAATCAATCAATTCCCACTTTGCAATATCTTTTTTTTTCCGCGAGAAGTTAAAATTGATTGATTGAACCTTTTTTTTTTTTGTACACGGCGGCAGAGGCCTAAAGCGAAAAGGTTTTATAAAACCCAGCTGAAGGTCTAGGACTGGGGTGACGGCATGCGTGCCCACAGAAAGGGCTCTGAGTGCCGCCTCTGGCATCGTGCCATAGGTTTGCCACCACGGCTCTAAAGTAATGATAAATTTATAGAGAACTGAGACAGGCAGCTATCACCAATTATGCAAGATGATCTCCCTGTGAACTGATAGGCTGTTGGTTCTGCATGGCTGCTCATGCTGTATTTCACTGAAGATGTGCTTTGAATAAATTCTATTATGGAAATGATAAGTGCACTAATGGTAAGATTTTTCACTTTAAAGACGGATTAACCACTTCTTATGGCTCATATGTGTCTGAAGCATTTAGTCTGGGTGCAGTACAACATTTAAAACTAAATCTTTTAACAGTGTTGTAAGAGGGGAAAAAATTTAAAACATAAATCCTCCTTATGTCATTTAGTATCTGATCTTTTATTTTTCTTTCAAATCCCTCTGGCAAAGAAAATCCTAATTCTTCAAAAAATAGACACCAGCAGAATCCAAAGCTGAAATGATACTTTAAATCTTATTTCACAGCATATAATTATTGATGGATTTTTATTAAACAGCTTTAAAGATGACATTTTTTTCTTAGCACTTTTCTGTCAATTCCATTTATTATGAAATTCAGCTAATATAAAAAAGCACTGATGATGATAGAAGAATGACTATGGCTTTCTTTTGTGAAATCACAGAACCGTAGAAGATATTTTATCAGGGCAAGGCCACTGTGCAGTAACTAAGAGACTGAACTACAAGAAATTCCTGCAATCTGCAATACTGTAATAATATAGTCTTAATCTAAATAATGCATTTAAATTCCTCTAAATGCTGGAAAATGCTATAGAGTGTTGGGTTTATTATTTACTATTATAATTAGCAACAGCAACTAATGGTATTGAAAACTCATACCTATGTCACCACTCAAAGTGCTCCCTCATCTGCATCTCTGCTTGCTAAGCTGATTAAAAGCATTCTGAGAAGATATTTTCAGCTATGGGAGTGACTTAGAGGCGTGTTCCTATGTCTTGAAATGTAGTGTAAATAACAGCTTTCTATGCAAAAGACTAGGTGACTTGCAATCATGTCCAGCCCTGTAGTTATTACTGCAAGAATTTGCCAGAAGCCTATACAGTATGCCAAGTTCCATATATGGTTCTTTCAGCTAGGACTTTTTCCCTTCAGAATTTTACCTTTCTGTGGTTTGGATATATTGCCTTTGTTATTCTAGCAATAATATTTCAATGTTTTATAAGACATGCTAAGCAAGGCAGTTATATTCCTAAGATATTTCTCATTCTAGGGGCCTGGAAATCCACCTAGAGATTGTGGGGTAAAGCAGTAGCACAGCCAACTCAATTATCTGGAATATATTGTTGAAATCATGATATCAAGAGGGGAAGTAACAGAGAAGATCAGACTTTAGAAGAACAGACTGTGGTGAATTCTGAGGGAAGCTAGACCGGATCCAATGGTTCAAATCCTTAAGGAAAAAGGTGTGATGGAAGGACGGGCATTTCTACAAAGAGTTTTTGGAGGTGCAGACACAAAGAACACAAAGTTCTGCTGAAGAAGGAAAATGGGAAAAAATCGAAACAAGCCTGGTGAATGGCATGGAGTCCTCTAAAATGCTGAAAAGGGGACATAGAAGGAGGGGCATATAACCAAACAATAATTCCAGATAATTCAGAAAAGCTAACTATGAATTAGGCAGTATTTTTGTAAAGATTCTTTGGGTAATTTAGCAATGAAAGAAAAGCTCAACAGTGTATTGGCTTCAATGTGAAATAGTGACGGTGAGAAGGCAGAAATACTTAACCCCAGGCTCCATGGTCAGATGGATTACATACTAGAATATTGAAGGAACTAGCAGAGGCAATTGCAGAACTACCCTTAGAATTCATGAGGTATTGATGAAGTCTCAGAAAACTGAAGGAGAGCAATTATCACCCCACTTTCATAAAAGGAAAGAAGGAGGACCAAAGAATCTACTGATGTATCTATTCTGGACAAGATCTTCACAGATTGTCACGCAGCATATTGGGTAGGCATGAATATATTATTTATTGCCCTAGAGCTGCAGAAATAGGACCAATAAATTAAAACTATAAGGAAGCTAGAGATCAGAAGGAACTTCTTGACAGAACAAGTTGTTAGTCAATGTAACAAGCTGCCACAAGATGTGGTGTGCTCTTCACTAGAGGGGTTCAAACAGACCTGATGGTCATTTGTACAGGATCCTACACTGAGTGGGGGAGGGGGTGTTGGACTAGGAGGTTTCTATGATCTTTTCCAACTCTTTGATTCTATAAACAAATAACAAATTCTACTCTTTCCTGTTTTTGTTGCGCTCTCACCCTCATTTCTGTCTGCACTCACCCATTTTAAAACATGATGCACTATGCTGGCTGACTCATGTCTGTGATCTATTGCAATTCTAATTGACTAATTTCAACCAGGAATTTATATCCAAGTACATCTTTCCCACAAGTACTTGATAATTATGTTCCCTGAATACTATTACAAATATGAGCAATGATTCTGGCATTCTTTTCTCTCTCTAGTTGACTGATAGAATCATCTATTTGGAAAAACTAATTCTTGAGTGTGAGGAAGGGGGCTGATATAAAGAGTAGGCAGCTGAGGGGCAGCAGGCTGGCAACTGTAGAATGAGAAAAGAGAGAAACACCTGCTGGAGCCATTTCTAGTGATAAGATATGAAGTATCTGATCTGCTCTCTAATAAATAGGATGACCACTATGTATTGCCCAAAAAGTAGAAAGGAAAAGCATAGGTAAGCAAACAAAAGTAGAAAGCAGGTAGGCATTCACATATAATGTGCACAAGGTGATTTATATGCAGAAATTCAATTTATTATATATATATTGATGCCTTTTCAGAGCAAAAAAGTAACTACCATTCTTTACATAGGCTCTCTTTTTAATGAAAGCTGGAAATCTGGAAATTTTTTATCTGTGCACAGAAGCTGCCTCCTTTGGTATATTCTTCCCAAGCCCAAGGAAGGCAAGAGGAGAAGTACTACCCGGAGGAATTATTTGTATGAAGCAGATTCAGAAAAATAATAATAATAAAGGAACCAAACTTAATAAATGTCTTTAAGGTGACAATAAGTGAGATAGGGGAGAGCAGACTACATTAATTTGCCATTCATTGCTTAGCTGGCTTTTTATATTGTAAATATAACTAATCTAATTTTAAAGGAAATGTAATAATTTCCTCTATAAACTTTAACAATGATTTGCATCCTACATAGCATCTTATATTGCAGTTTTTTCATATAATTCAGGAGTGTCAAACTCAATTTTATTGAGGGCTGCATCAGCATTGCGGTTGCCCTCAGGGGGCCGGGCGGGTGTGGCCAGGGCGGGTGTGGCGTACTGGGTGGGCGTGGATGGAGTGGGTGTGACCTACTGGGTAGGCGTGGCCAGCTCTGCATTGTTCACGTCAAGGATGCCTGTGGGGGGCTGGGCAGGAGTGGGACAGATCTGAGGGTCTCTGGCAGAAGGGGGTGGGACCAGAGCAAGTGCCAAGGCATTGTCCACTGGAGGAGCCTCACTATTCCTCTCAGGCCATGCAGGGGGGGCTGGATGGTGGTGTGGGCTTCCCGGAGCCCTGGGCAGCAGAGGTCAAATGCCCAGTCTGGCCCTCGAGCACCCACGGCGATAAGCCCAGCCCCACTTTCCCAAGGGGGCGCCCAGCTGCACTTACCTCCTCCTCAAGGCTGCTGCTGCTGTGCTTGCTCTCCTTACCCAGGTTGCTCATGATGGGTACGAGAGCAAAGTCAGAGGGAGGCCCATTCCCTCTCCATGGGAGGAGACCCGGCTTTGTATCCAAAGCTTTCTTAGCAATAGGATGGGAGACCCCCAGGATAGGCCAGGAGGAGGGGGCAAGGGGATGGTGAAAGGGCAGCAGGGCAGGACTAAGGTAGGACTTCCCTGAGACCCTCCCTCTCCTTTCCTTCTTTCCTTCCTAAGTACAGAGTGGTGGGAAAATATTTGAGATGAGGGAGGAAGAAAAACAGGCAAGAAACGCAGCTGGGGAGGTGTCATCCTTCGTGAGGAATGAAGAAATGCACCATCGCCTGGAAGTGGCCAGCGTGATGGTGCATTTCTTCATTCCTCACAAAAGTGACACCTCCCCAGCATGCACCCAGGGGACGGGGACGATGTGGCAGGGGCTGGTTCCTCACTGTTTCCAGATGGCCTTGTGGAGCTAAGACTGAATGCATTTCAGCATAGATGGCCACCATAAAATTGTACATTGGCTCCCAGCCAGCCTGGGCCAGGAGCAAGGCAACGGGGGCCGTTCCCTCACTGTTTCCAGGATGGCTTCGCGGGCCACATGAAACCACTTCGCGGGTTGCATCCGGCCCCCGGGCCTTGTGTTTGACATGTCTGATTTAATTGGTCAAAGTAGTTTGCATATTAACAACAAAACTGTTATGTTTACATTTCTTTTCATCTCTCGTTTAAGCTGTCTGGAGGAGCCCCATGGCAAAATAGGTGGAAAATAAATTTAACAAAGAAACAAATGAATAAATATTGAAAATTGTTGTCTTCCAAAGATTACAGAATAACTGTCTGGCAATTGAGCCTGGGGCCTTGCAATAATTCTTTTTCTGGCATTCGGCATTCTTATAAAAAGTCAAGTATTCCACTTCAGTAGATTAGATAGTTTACTGCAAATACAAGCCACCTGTATTTGCAGTAAACTAACAGCTTCTACAAAGGAAGAGAGAGAAGGAGAGGGAGAGAGCTCAAGCTTTATATCCTAAATTGATTTATTCCACTGTTTTGAAAACAGCTGCTTGTAGTCAATTTCTCGTGTGGCCAGGTGGGTTGCGTTTGGCCCATGTTTAGAAGCCATTTGGTCTGATCCCAAGTTCCTTGTTTCTTCCCTTGCCAGTTCCAATCTTAAAAATAATTAATCTGCTCAATGATTTACATTCTATATAAAGGCTCAGCTTCAATGCTTAGTGGCTAACAAATATCTTATGAACCTCTTAGCCCCACCTTGAAGAGGATAAGTATGTCTTGCATTGAGGCAAGGTGATGGAAAGGTATGACAACGCTCTTCACATACCTCACGTTAAAGAAGTCTCAATGTTTGTTTTCTGTTCTTAAATACAGGTCACAGAATAATAGATTTAAGATATAAAAAACAAGATTCCAACTCACTGAGAGAAAAAGCTTTCTAATAGAAAAAGCAGCTCGACAGTGGAGTGAATTACTCAGAATGGTGATGGGACCTCTTTCATTACATGTGTTCAGAGATTAGGCAGCCTTTTCCCTGGGAAGAAGCACAAGATTGGTTAGGTTAATAATTTTAAACTGCTATCCTATGGCCATTTATTTGGAAGGAGAAGTGATGGGCGTTATAAAATTCATCATTCTTCTTCTTGCAAGTATCAATAGTAAAGTTTTAATCTTTGTTAACTGAGCAAATTTCCTATTTAGGTTAATACACTGCATGAACTCCATACAGCTTCTGCAAACTGATGTTTTGTAAATGTGCTAAGTTTCCATTTCCATAATCTTGCACAATGACCAGGTTAAGCATGGGTTTGTGATTGCCGGGGCCCAACACTTCTGGAAGAGCATTAGACAGGAGACAGCTGAGCTCCAGTATGAATGCCAACCTCTGCAAAAAATCCTAATGGATTGTCTATAATTTTGCTGAGTATTTAAACATGAATGGAAATAAAAATCTTTTTTCATAAATGGTACATACTGTAAATAAAAGTTATCTAGCCTAAATATGCACGCACACACACACACACACACACACAATATTATGATATAATTCAGTTCCACAAGATGGGGGGGGAATATAAATTACTTTGAGTCTAGTGTTTATCACAGTGGGTCTAGTAATCAGAAGTAAATTGCTCACAGTACTTGATGTTTCTTCTGTCTCCCAAATTGCTAATGTCATGAACCTGTTACAGATTTGTTTTAGAAGCGTTATTTACAAGACACAAAATATTTTTATGATTCAGTGTCAGATATATGTTAACATGCATACTGAATATATTTCTTTACTTTAGAACTTTTGCTTAATTAACTTAAATTAAGCAAAAGATATAAAATAGCCATGAAATAGATAACTGATAAAATTTACAGTAATTCACTTCTAGAAAAGGTAGTGCTGATTCATTGATATACATACATTTTTCTCCTGTATTTTAATGACTGTTTTAAATGCTTCAATAGAAATAGCTCTGTTCTGGGGCTGAGTTTTAAATGTACCACAAGAGTTGTAATAAAAATTAATGGTTTTGGAGTAATAATTATTAATTTCATTGGACTTGCAATTGCCTTAAGTGGGCTATTCTAAATAATGATATTTGTTTTACTTTTCTATGAAAGATATATATCAACCTCCATTTATGAACAAATGGAGGTTGATACATATGACTCAACAGAAATTTTAAAATAAATGTGTACAACTTTCAACGCATTTATCTATCATAATCTAAAGAGAATCATTTGTGTTAGAACAGTTTTGTACTTTTTGGTTATCAGGCCTGACCCTGTGGACTCTGGGTTTCTGTATACCCCACTTGCTTCTTTGATGCATGCATGACTTAGACAATGTGCTGTTTACCATTTAATGTTAAGAGTTCCTGAGCAATTGTCAACAAGTGGGTAACCAGAGAGAGTTGTGGTTTAGCTCTATAGGATTACTGGAAGAACAATAATCACAGACAAGACAAAAGTATACTGTGTTTGAAAATTGCACCATTATGGCCTGCTGTTATAAATTGGAACCAACAAAGCACAGCTATTTAAAGAGAAAATTTGGAAAACAATTTATCCAGATTCAAATATCACTGAATGATTAGCAGACAAAACCAAGCAAAGGTTTACAACTAAAATATTAAAAAAAGAAATGAAGGCTTGCTTTTGACTGCTCAAGAAGAAGTTATTGGAACTAATGGAATCAAGACCAAATTTGAAAAAAAATCATCAAATGATTCAGTGCAGATTATTTATATATATATCC
>NW_015386158.1:150301-151541 GCF_001527695.2 Protobothrops mucrosquamatus | reverse complement strand
CCTGGAACCCAGGTATAAACCCGGTTGGATAAGGACAGGTACGCTGCTGGGGGCACCTGGAATCCAAGGGAGAAACTAAGTACGAATAAGGACAGACACTCTATAAGGGGAGCCTGGAATTCGTACTGAAAATACTGTGGATAAGAACAGACACGCTGATGGGGAGTCTGGAATCCCAGTACAGTGCCAATTAGACAATGCCAATTAAAGAACCAGGAGACACCAAATTAGAGGATTTGAGTTCAAATGTTGTTTGAAAGGATTATGAAAATGAAAGGAGTTTAAGTTTATATGTGGAAGAATGAGCAACTGCGATCTCAAAATGGCCGCCGCGAGTGAGGCAGGGACCACGAAGCGCAAGATGGCGCCGGACACAAGCAGGGCCGGGGAAATTTTCTCCCCCCCCCGCACTCTCCGGAGCCTCCGCAAGCCGAAAATAACTAAATTGGCTGTTTCCCTTCTTCCTGGGAGCTGGCCGAAACTTCGAGTGCTGTGGGAGCCGAATGCGCGCGTGCGCGCGAGCCTCCGCGATCGAAATCAAGGCCCAGACAACCAACCACGAGGCTGCAGCCGCAGCTTCGTGAGGGAACGAAAAGGCCGCCGAAGGTAAATTCGGAGGAGCCACCCCCTCCCCTCCCCGGCTTAAACTTCTCGTTCGAGTCAACGGAGCCGCAGCCGCGAGCTCCGTGAGGCCTGAATCTCCCTCTAGCTTCCTGACGAGCAACGCGACGAAGCAATCACAAAAAAACAAACGGAATCGGCTCCTCGGTCTGTTTTTCGCCCGTTCAGACTGCCGACGGAGCTGCAGCCGCAAGCTCCGTAAAGTCTGTGCTATTTGGGGACCAACAGCCGTTGGCCTCCTGCTGGAAATGAAAGGAAGTCCTCCTATTCACATCAAGAGCCGACCGAGAATCAAACAAAAACTAGGTCAAGACTAACAGCCGTTAGTCTTTTCCCCCAAAGTACTCACAGGAATCGCTGAGAGGGGAGTGAGGAAACCCAAATTAAGTGCAAGCACTTACTTAATTATTAAATTTAGAAGTGGGAAGGGGAATGGAGATCCACCAATGACTGTACCTGCCTAGAGCCAAACTTGCAACGTCTGTCCTGGGCAAGATCAAGTCAAAGACTGGAGATCACGGTCCAGGACGGGCGTGGCAACTTTGGCTGACTTGATCTGATTGGGCAGGAATACAGTCTACTACCCAATGGTGGAGTCTCCATCTCAGTGCTGGAGAAA
>NW_015386158.1:70597-143828 GCF_001527695.2 Protobothrops mucrosquamatus | reverse complement strand
AGGGATCTAACAGCCGTTAGATCCAAAAGTAATTATTGTCTGGAAGAGCTCTTGGGGGGAGGGAAAATAGAAGGGGCCCCCTTCTGTTCTTCCTTGCTCCCCCCACTACAGAGCTGACACTAAGGTAGCTGGGATTTGAGGTTAAATTTGGTTAATTAAATTTAGACAAGGGGATCCAATTGTTAAAACGTAAGAGGAAATGGAGAATTCACCCAAGTCTAGACTGTACCTAAGAGCCAGAGTTGTACGTCCTGTCCATGGGCAGATCAAGTCAAGACTGGGCACAGGTCCAGGGACAGGGCGTGACAACTTTGGCTGACTTGATCTGATTGGGCAGGAATACAGTCTCAACCCACGGGTGGATCCTCCATCTCCAGTGCTGGAGAATGTGTTATATCAACCAGTCCAATTAGCGTAACTGGACTAATATATGAGAACATTCATAATGTGAAAACTATCACTGTGTTGCATATCTGCTCTTTTGGAAGTAGCAAAACTAACCATTTCATACTTTCAGAAAGTACAGAGAAGGAGATGAGGAACAACAATGGTTTGGATTTGATGGCAAACCCAAAAAGAATTGGTGGAAAAGGTATTTAGGATGGGATAGGAATAAATAAATTCAGAGAGTTTCTGTGACTGTATAACAAAATCAGAACACAATTTAAATACACATATATTTGATTATAGAACTTAAGGTTAATTAAGGGTAAGTTAATGTAAACAGAAGGCATGCACTTTGCATTTTAAAAAATTAATATTTCAAATATGATACTTGCTATTTGAATAATGGGGCAAATGAAATAGAAGAGGTGGTATAAAAATATAGCCATAGCCATCATCACACCAAGAATCACCATATGAAAATATTTGATTGCTAAGGTAAATTGGTACTTATCAGAACTGGTGTACAATTTGAGAATGAAGGCAAACAACTGAAAAACATATCACTAATTTTTATGAAGTTGTATTTTTGAGGTTATTCCATTATTAAGTTTTACAAATCTACTATTTGACAATTACAATCATGTCAGGTCATAAAAGCCCAGCCAACAGGATAGGGATTGGACAAATAAAAGAAAAGGCACTTTATGGTTTAGACTATCAATAGAATCAGTGATGCTTAAGAGCAAAAATAAATATGTAAGGTAGAAGTGTAAGCGATACTATAACTTTTGGTTGCATCTGGTACTAAATATTTAATGCTGATTATTTTAGCTAACTTTATATATAGAACTAGAATTTACTGTCCAATAATGAATTTGTAACATAGTTTTGATTCATACTTATTTGTTACACTTGTTAGGGCTATTTTGAAAATTACTTAAACATTTCAAGTTTTATTATTTTTATTTTGTGTTATTATTTCAAACAGATTCCCAAAACATTTTTTTTAAAGGAATCCTCTTTGGGAACAATAAACAATGATATGTTACAATGTAATTAATATTAATATTACTGTAAGTTAATAAACATAAATCCACACATGCAAATTCACACCAGCTTAACTAATGCAACAAGTTTCATTTTATTATAAAAATTCATTGTTATTCTAGAGAAACCAATAGAAATACATTGGTCTGATTACCTAGAGGAAATGGATGAGTCAATTTCAGTTATTTATATACTGAATAATATAATTTGAGGAATGCCAGGCTAAAGATCTTTTAATACAGACACATCTAAAAATATATCATGTTCATATTATATCATGTACCTGTACTGCTGATACTTATTAAAACAGACTTATTTTGATGTAACTTAGGTTAATTTATTTATGATGAAATACTTTTTTATTTCTTAACTTGTGAATAGAATCAATCAATGAAAAACTGATATTTTCATACCCTGATTCTAATTTACAGTGGTTACTCATCTCAGCATTTTTGTCAGAGTAACCCGGTCATAGCAGATGGCATTATCTTAATGGAATGTATTATCCTCTTATTTACTAGAATAGTAAATAGAAAAACTACAGTGTTACATTAAAAATATTAGAAATTGTACCATATAAGGTGTAATGCTTGTAAATCATATCCTGTCAACGTTCAGAATTAAACCATGCTGCCATCCGGACATTCTTTTCTAATGTAAGAAATACATTAATGTATTAACAGATGAACACATTCAAGGTGAATTAGTTAGTGTATTAAAATTCACTGCCACAGAGGATAATTTTAAGAAATAGAAATCAATTATTTGATTTTTAATTATATATTTTACAGTGTCTATCACACACACAGAGACACACTGTATAATTATCCAAAATTGTCTTGAACTGCAAGAAAATTATTTGTGTTAAATATATCATTAACTGCAGTCATAACATAGACTGAATGACTACAGGTAGTCCATTCAGCAGATGGCACTATATTTTTAAAGTCATATGTGGAGAAAACAATGTTTGCTACATATTCTAGGGCTAGGCAGAAGAAATATTATAATAGTCAACAACGTTCCTCTAATTTGTGCAGTAGAAACAAGTATACATGCAAGTAAAATGCAAATACATGTAAAAACAACATGTTAAGATATTTATTCCTTTTAGTTAAGATATAGTAATAGAAAAAATAATGATATATCACATACATTCTTGAAATTTGTACCTTTAAGTCACTTTTGACTCCAGGCAACTACTCTTTGCAGTTTTCTTGGCAGCATTTTCCAGAAATGACTTGCCATTGCCTTCTTCAGAAATGACTGGCCATTGTCTTCTTCCTAGGGTTGCCCAACTATATTTTCTCCATGTTGGAGAAGATACACCTTTGGCATCATACAGCAAGGTTGTTTTCATGTACTTAATATATCCCATACTTAATGCTAAACCCAGCATTTTATATCTTCATCCAATTGTTCTAGTCCCAGATGATAAGGATATATCTAGACATTTAATTCTTTGTTATCCAGCCATGTGTATGAGTTGCTCTTTGCTAGAAATCTTTCTTCTTTGAGTAATTCCAGCTTAAGGTCACTCCCATCTATTAAATTTCCTGTGGGACGAAGTAGTTGTCAGCAATATAAATTTTAGGCAGAATTGTTATTTTAAAAAAAAAAGAAAAAGAAAAAAAGAAAAAGATTTCACACAATTTCTCAATAATGGTTTAGGAGCTTCTTCCATTAGTATAGAAGCATCATATTCTTTTGTTATGTAAGTTATTCTAAAAAGTTTTAAATGAAGAACTTTAGTTACATAAATATTAAGTAAATCTATTGTACTTAAAATAGTTGATAACATTATACTAAACACTGTAATAAAATGCCTACTTTTACATCATAATTACACCCTTGTCAAGGTGATTCTGGATGGCTCACAAGGTTAAAAGGAATAAAACTATATATACACACACAATAAAAATATGTATTATAATTAATATAGATGGTAAAAAGATGTGAAGGGAGGGAACAGGATGTGCAGGGGGAGGTGGAACTGCTATTGGTCAGCCACTTTCAGCATGATACTCCTGCAGTGGGACTCCAAGCCAGCTGGCAGAGCCATGTCCTCAGGCCCTTATAGAAAGTCAGGAGGATAGGGGCAGATCTTACCTCAGGGGGTAAGATGTTCCAAAGGGCAGAAACCATGGCAGAGAAACTCTTCTGGGCCCCAGCAGCAAAAAATTCTTTGCCTGAAAGGAGCCACACGATACCTCCTCTCCTTGCGAGATGAGGCAGACCAATTCCATTGGAATGAGATGGCTCCTCAGGTAATCTGGACACATACCATTCTTCCATGAACCATGGGGAGAGTTGGAAGTGATGGGTCAAGAGAGGCCACACAGGCACGATCGTGTCCAAAGCCTCAATTGCTCTTTGCTTCCAGGTTGTTGCTAAGGCTTTGGCAGGGCTGTGCAGCAAAACCTCCAGACAGGTTATTCCCATTGGGTCCATCAGTTGTCAGGGGTGGACCGCTTGAATATGTCCAGCTTTTCTATGGAGGAGGATGGCATAAACGACACCAGGGCATGATCTGATCATGATGTTAAATGTTAAATCCCCCAACAATCTGTATTGCATTACTGAATGCATCACAACTGCATACATAAAACAACTGCTGTATGAACTGCATTGGCTCATAATAGACTTCTGGGTGGAATTCAAGATGCTAGTTATCCTCTTTAAAGTCTTACATGGAATGGATCAGTTTATTTGCAGAACAACCTTTTCCCAACGTTTTCTGCCCATCCACCAGATCAGACAGAGTAGGTATTTTCAGGTCCCCAAAGAAATGTATTTTAACCCTATGCCTATTTTCCCTTTTTCTGTAGCCTTTCTTTGTGGCCTGCCATTCTGTTGGGAGAGGGGGGCTTTTGGGATTGCTTTGCACTGTCTGCAGGATGCCCTTCCCCCAGGGGATGGAATGTCTCTCCCTTATCTGAGAGACGGTTTGCGCTTGGAGCCAGGAAAAATCGAAAGTGAGAAAGACCTTAAAGAGCCCGCCGAAAAGACCAGTTACCAAACACGATGCCACCTGTGGATTGGCTGGGATTCAAATGAACACTGAGACTCTGGGGGGAGGAGTATTGAATGTTGCTTTTAATATATATTGCTTTGCGGGTTTTTCTCTCAGATTCTGCCTTGTTTCCCTACTGTCAACTAGCCCCTAATAAAAGTTCCTTTTGAGACAATGCCTGTTTCAAGAGTTCTGCTTTCTTGGGAGGTTTAGCTGAGGTAGGTCCTTACAGATATGCACCAAGTCCCATCAGTGATGCACTGATACTTGGTGGATTCTAGAAAGCATGGCTTCCCTATCATGGAACATATCTTACAGTCTCCCCATAAAATGCAAAAACTCCCAACTCCTGCTGAATTTCTGGGAAGCCCTGAAGATCCGATTATTCCAGCTTCTGGTTTTGACGTCGCGGAGAGACAGACGCAGAAAGATGAGGCTGTCTTTCGCATTCGATTTCGCCCCACTGGGGATCCTGGAAAGGGTCAAAAGTCACCCCGTAGAGGCGACAAGCAAGGAGGGGACCCTCGTTTGATTACGGGAGGGCGGCGGCCCTTCCATTTGATCCGAGGAAGCCCTCCAAACCGGCGGGGGAAAGACTGCCTACATTCGTGTAGCCAGTCAGAAGCTGACAACAGAAGACAATAAGCACTAACAAGTAACCTTACAGCAACGTGGATGAAACTGGGTGAGACTCTAGCCTCTCTTTAAGATCTTAAGATCTCTTCCTGGGAAAAACTGCCCAAAGCACCTTCTCCGATGAGAAGGGAAGGGGACTTTCCATCCCATTCCCTCAGGAAAAGAAAAGCAGCGAATTACTTGGGAGAAAATTACAAGATTAATTTGGAATTAATATACATTTATGGCTTTAAATTTGGGGACTAAAAGTGCTTTTGAGACTTTTTTTTTTTAAAAGAGATTTGAAAAGCTTACATTATAAGTTGAGATTTAAAAAGCTTGAAAATGGCGCTAATGACATCTAGTGGTGAATTACGGCACTACAATCTGTTATGTCTAAAGGAAACTTGGCTTGAAGCCCAGATTTAGATAAGACTCTTGCTAACCTTGGAAGCTTTCACTTTTGAAGTTTGCACCTGGGAAAAAGAACTTTTGGGCTGCTTATCGATGTGGCAGAGACAATGAACTATTTTGAAACTAGCTTGCCTGAACTACAAATATAAATATTCTCTGACTTTCAGAGCTGTATTGTGAAACTATTTCCCTGCAGGAGAAATACACTTCATTGCCTGAGATGATGGAATATTTTGGATTACAAATCCTTGATTTATGAACAATTTTTATTATAAAGACCACCTACAAAAAATGAAATGGATGTTGCATACTCAACTTGAAATGGTAAAAAAACATCTCTAACATCTGTTCCCAAAGGCTTCAGTTTGACATACTACCAAGAAAATATGGATGAAGATCAGAAAGAAATTTTCTCCATGCTAAAATCAATACAAGAGACTATTGCTTTAGCTCGTGATGAGACTAGAAATAACATAAAGGAGATAAAAGAACAATTTTCTAATCTAAATTTACAAACTCAGAATATGACCACAAAGAAGGAACTAGCAACCCAGAAAATAGAAAGAAAACTAGAGGAAGCAGATCCAAAGATTGAAGACCTAAAGGAGGAAACCAACCAACAGATTCAGACAACTGAAGAACTAGAAGATGGAGTGATAATATCACAAATGGAAAAGACATCTTACCAAGCAAGAATTCAGGACATATTCGAGAAAAAGGAAGAAGAACTGACTGAATGGAAGATAGAGCTGTTAGGAGAACTGTGGGGAATTGGAGAAGGAGGGAGGCTGTTTAATGAATATCAGTGGGTTCGTTCTTCCAAAAATGGTCTTTCTTATTCCAAACAATATACATAAAAACAGAGGAAAAATTACTTGATGATTCAAATGCGTTGACTTGGAAAGTTAGTTGGCAAAGGAAGAAAGCTAGAGTAAGACTGAAGAAAACAGAGGTTTTGATCCATTAGATGAGATATTATATTATTAACTAGATGTTTGAATATGGTGAAGAATAGATAATTGCTAGAAATAGAAGTACTATTATAACTAGAAAGATAAGATTTGTAACTAGAATTTTAGATTTTGGTATAAGAAGGGAAACAGGAAAACGCTAAGAAGTTTGAATAAGGGAAGCTTTTGGTTACCCAAATATAACTTACTTTGAAATTATAAACAATAGAAACATTTTGAACATTGATGGGAAATTAAAACTAAAAAAAGCGAAAACAGGATACTGATTGAACACATGAATATTACTTGCCAATGCAATTAAGATATGTTTTGGTTAGAAAAGTAATGTAAAACTGATATTATTGATATTATGAGAAAAATGTAACAAAAATGTTGATATTCAATTGTATATTTACTAATAACAATAAGAATTGTATTTGCCTAGTGTGGGAAAACAAGTAATACTGGAAGAAGAGAGGAAATATTTGATGGTGCAATATTGGATCTAAATTGAAGAAGTTAATATATACCACTGAATTATTAATGGACCCAGACAACACGTTGTCTATTAAGTACTTGATTGTAAAAATAGAAAATTAATAAAATATTTATATAAAAAAGATCCAGTTATTCCTCCAGAGATTGAGACAAGGTGTTAATAAAACTCTGATGGGTTGCAAGCATATTGCTATAGTGCTATATTGCTTATGAAATTTCTTAGGGGACAAGACATGATACTTTTTATGTAACAGATTATGCATTTGTCATGTTTTGTTTACCATACAGTGTGCCTTGGTTGATAGGTGGCCATATAAATATGCTAACTAAATAAGAGAAAATTTCCCCTGCTTCAGCTTTTGGACTACTGTCTAGCATAGTTCTGATGTAAAAATATACAACTTGAAATGCTCTGGAACTGATACATGATATTTCTATCTTATGTAGAAAAGCTGAACAGGAAAAGAAGAATATTTTCTAGTTTCCAATGGGAAAAACACATGAAAAATACTAATTATCTTTATGAGAAATACATATTTCAAGAGGCAGCATGTATTACATTTTAAAATCATTTTTACAAGGTGTCAGCAACTGAAATAAACCCATATGGCACAAACAGCATTACCTTCTGAGGCTTTATAAGGCATTCTAATCTACCACGCTGAAGCTGCAGCAGACATTTATGCTCAATGAGTGCAGAGTGTTCTATGGTCTCAGGACTATTTACAAAGATTATCCCCATTTCTACTGAAGCTTCAATTATATTAAATTAGGTCACCAAAAGTCCACTAGAGCACATTTTCGTTTTGGAACACAGCGATCCCCTTTCATCCCATCTGAAAGTTCAAGAGAGTAATTTGTCAAGGTTTACATGTGCCTAGTATAAGAAACTTCTGTACTGAACTATTGAAGAAATTATAACAGAAAATCCTGAGGCATAATCATATATGGTTAGTTATAAATATTTGACTCTTATTATAACTAGGTTGTACTGAGAAGTAAAATTTATAATTGCATTTTCAGCTTTTTAATGCTGAGATTTTGCATGAGGAAATATCAGAATTCTATAATATAATTTTATTTTGGAAAAACCAGTTGCTGGGCTGGCTAGGGAGAGATCTTAAAGAGACAGGGCACTGGTAGCCCATTTTGATTTGATTTTTTGATTTTTTTGGATTTCTACCCCGCCCTTCTCCTTGCGGACTCAGGGCGGCTTACAGCCCGTTAAAAACAAGTAAACAAATACAAAAAAACATACCACATTTTAAAATCAATTAAAATAAAATATTGCAATAGGCCAATTAGTATCCTTTAAAACCAATAGAAAACTAATTAAAAGTAATACTTAGGCCAGTCCTGCCTGCTTAAAAAGCCACGTCTTGAGGGCGCGGCGGAAGGAGGGGAGATCCGGAATCACCCGGATCTCTGGGGGGAGTTCATTCCAAAGGGTGGGGGCTCCCACCGAGAAGGCCCTCCCCCTGGGGGTCGCCAGCCGGCACTGTCTGGCTGACGGCACCCTGAGGAGACCCTCTCTGTGAGAGCGTATCGGCCGCTGGGAGGTAATCTGAGGCAGCAGGCGGTCCCGAAGGTAACCAGGTCCGATGCCATGGAGCGCTTTAAAGATGATAGTCAACACCTTGAAGCGCACCCGGAAGGCCACCGGCAGCCAGTGCAGCTCGCGCAGCAGCGGCGTTACATGGGAGCGGCGTTACAGGCAGCCTTTCCTATCACAAATAGCTACCAAATACTGTACTTCAGAGTTATGCTGATCCCTAAGAGTAAGGGTTCAGCAGGCTTTTCATGCTAAGTATGGAAAATTGTTATATTTGTTTAATGTGGCTACAAAAAATGTCTTTACTTTAGGCAAATTATAGCATGGTTAATAGGATTCAATTTTTTTGAGAATATGGCACTCCCCTTTCAAAATTACTAGAAAAACAAATAGCTTTTTTGTATAAAATTTTAACCATTTTTATGGTTAAAAATACTACTGAAACTTAGCTTGGTTAATTTGCTAACACCAAATAACAAGTCCAAGTTTTTAAAATGTGAGTTATCTGGTATCAGGTATCTGCCTGAAATTTTTAAAAAGTAACATGAATAGTTAATGGCAGCCGATCAATATAATTTAAATAATTTCAAATATGCAAAACCAACCAGTGATGAAATGTGAATACAGTTCAGATTAGATGTTAAAACACATAACTATTCAACTATGTTTATCCACATCTTGATGCAAACAAAATTGTAATGCAACTTTAGTTTTCAACTACTTATTTTCTTCAATCTTCAGATCTTAGCACAAAGCTGAGGGAAACTCTTTCTTAATGTTGCTTAACAAAACCAACCACTTACTAGTCAAAAAGACAATTCTTACAAAGACATTGTAACAAAAGACAGATTACTCTCTTGACTGGTCTCTTTGCATCTGCTATTCTTTGTTGTTTCAAAATTCCTTAGTGCTATACTTCATATAAATGACTTTTTCATTGTAAAATTGCACAACCGTAGGAACCCAGTTCTGTAGGTATCCTACAGGGCCTTTTTTTCCCTCTATACAGTTCAGGAAACCAATTAGTATGGTATTTTTATCTCTAACCTGATTTGGAACTAATTACAAATCAGTACAGTTGATTTGTGTGCTAAATACTTCAATCAATTTATATTAGGCTAGTATATCTCACAAATAAATGGGAGCTCTTAACTATAGACATAGTCATGCACTTTAAAAATAACATTTATTCACATAATTGGTTACGTTTATTTAAACTTGATTATAGTCGTAGACCAGCATAAGGGGTACATACAACGTAGTATGTAAAGTAAAAGAATACATTCACATGCATGCACACACACACACACACACACACACACACACACACACNATATATATATATATATATATATATATATATATATATATATATATATATGAATTCCTAGAATACAGAATATACATGCAATACAGAAGGTATAAAAGTTATAAAAATGAGAATCTGAAAGGAGTATTATGTATATATGTGTATATGTATGTATGTATGTATGCATGAATGATATAAAAGATATACAGTACATAATGGGTTCACAGGAAAGAATTTTGGGTCCTGCTAATTTGGTGCCTTATATTGGTTATGTTTGTTTGATGAATGCTTTGACCTGTTTGTATCCCATCCTAAGTAGAAGATCTGAAAAAAGGTCCATGGAGGAGATTTTGGTTGCCACTGACAGTTTCCATGAATATTAGAATTTGCTGCTCATACTGAGGCAAGGCCAAGAGGAAAGAAAGACAATCTGACACAATAGTTGAGCATGACCTCTCACACTTTAGCCTTCCCCTTCATAAAACCCGCCTCTAGGTTGCAAGAGGTCATTACAGACACAATTAAAGACCCAATTAAAGGCTGTTCTTAAGAACTTAGATTATATGCACTCTTGCAGTAGGAAATTGAGCAAGGACTTAAGAGAAACTGTGCTAATTAGCTTAAAATAATTTAAAGAGTTGCAGATATATAATGGTCACTTGTTACCTTTAGGTAGTTAAGGATGGCAGATGAGTTTCTCTGCATTTTCAGCAATGTAGCAGAGTGAATGATTATCCCCAAGCCTTTGAAATAGAAAACCTGCTCTATCCTGTGGCCATCTTGCTCCAGAAATAGTTCTTGGGCCTTTGGGCAAATGAAGTGTTTTTAGTTTGAGTTAGAGACACTCTTTTTTGCAATATTCTGGTATGATTCTGTTCTAAGGCCAATATGCACTGTTGAAAATGTTGATGCATTATCTGCATGGAATGGAACAGAAATGTGTCTTCTATCAAGTTTTGGGAAGTGAAAGTCCATGTTGTAGAGATGGCCCATCATGGAGTTAATATAAATGTTAAATAGGAGTGGGGCCATTGTGCAAAATTGCTTAACACCTTCCTCAATTTCAATAGCCTAGTGGGATGGCTCAGTTCACACACTGTAGTTGATATGTTCTATCTTGGTTTTCAAGTTTAACACAAGACAAAAATAAGTAAAATATATTGTAGGAGGGCAAAGAGATCAGCTCTGTACTAGTGAGAACTCCTTAAAAACAAACAAAACTATTCTCAGTCCATAAATTAACAAGGCTGTGCTAAAGTGAACATTTTTGTTTCTTTGACAAAATTGGTAATCTGTCCAATTCTGATTGTTTCTGAACAGTGTAAGAAAAACAGTAAAATGCAAAATAAACTAACCCAGTTAAACTAATGTTAATAATTAGTCAAATTAAATGATACCTGAATGTTCATGGTGACAAAAAGCAGTGGTGTTAATGCTTTCTTTTATGGTAGATTAACCTACATACAATGTTTTGTTTCAATCATGGTTAATTAAATAAGGCATAACGGCCTGGTTCCTACATATCTATAAAATATAAAACATGGCTTCAAAATTGCAAAATATAGGCTCAATGTGCTAAGCCACAAAATGTGCCCATTTAAAACACAAGGTAGAAACTCAATTATTTACACAAAAAATGGCCATTATTTAATCTCAATCTCAGAACATAACAACTTTCAAAGGAATCTATCTCTGTTGGAATATTGTTTAGGAAACATGTTCTTGGAAATATTCTTAGATATTACTTTGCTTCATTTCGTGTCTCACAAATAAATAAATATAAATCAGTTTTTTTCAAGGTCCTGATGGGCAACTTTTATGTTAATGACAAACAAACCAGCATGTATGGTTAACACCCACTTTAGGAAAAAAAATTACCATTGTCCTGTTTATGGGGATCTTCTCCTCTACATGCAAATTATGGAATTGCTCAGATGGGAAGGAAGACTTATCCCAGCCTTTCCCAAAAGAGCTTGTTGAATGTATTGGATTCCAATTTTCAAAATTCCAAGTCAGCATAGCAGTTGAACATATTGTTTGGGAACTGTGAGAGCATATTTTATTGAAAAAGTGGGATAGGTGTCATCCTTTAACTACAAAAGAAAAGTATTTCTTCAAATAATAGGTGATCTAGTAGCTGTCAGATTTCACATCCGACATGGTAATAAATCTCCAGATACTATATCCTACATTCAGAAATTTGCTATTAGCAGTACATATGACAGACCTAGATAATTTACTGCAGACAAGACTATTTGCAGAACACTTTTTCAAGTCTAATGAAATATAGATATCTACGACAGGGTTTAAATTCTAGGGCTTTTCCTCCTGTCTTTTCAAATCAGTGGAATTTTGATTGTCCCATTTTTGGAGGTGAAGATAGGGATCTGTTCCATGTTTATATAATGTTTCTAATAAACCCTATTCTCCTGCAACAGCCAACACAGTGTCTTTTATTGAATGTTCCTTGGCCATCACAGTCATCCATCTTTTCACTTGCTAAATTCTTTTCTAGCCCTTTCTTTTAATAACTCCAAGCCTTTGCCATCTACTCATTCTGTCAGCATCATGTATAGGGCAGTGCTACAAACCAGCCTAAAATTACTTACAATCCCACACCACCTAGCAATTGTTCTCTGGACAATTCATAGTAATTCACTATTAAACAAGGAGTGAAGGATTGAAAGAATCATCCTGAAAATAAGGATCACATGACTACAGTAGCATAGTAGCACTGAAGCAGCCACAACTTTTCAAAATTTCATTCCCTCAATAGTAATGGGTCTCACATTCTGTAAGTTAGCCCATTTGAGGTATGTTGGTTGAAAACAAAATTGCCCTATGATGTACGGTTTTATCCAGTTAAATGTTGCAGACACTAAAGATGTGTTAGTACACAGATAGAATAGAGATGAACTAATTTGTTACTACTGACAGAAAATCCTATCCTCTCATGAAGAAGCATCTTTATTTCTTGCCCCCAATTAATTCCTTGGCAAAAAAAAGGTTCAATTTACCAGCTTCAGATTTGGCACAGATAAATTCAGCTTTTGGCCAATTTCAGTTAATCTTCAAAAAGTTAACAGGACTGGATATGGCTAGTACTTGAATAGAAAACCATGGAAAATCTGGAAATTTAAACAATAATCCTGGTGGATGACCACTGAAAACAACTTCATACTATTGCCAAGAAAAGAACATGGGTATATCTACATACCCAAGTTTATTTTAAGGGAGACTTTACTTTTTTACTCCTCAAAATATGGCCATTTTTGCTACAAATTTTATTGTTCTATGAAAACATTATGCATACATTTTAAATATAAAATTAGATTAATCACTGCTATGATTTCTATGAAAATTAGTGTGCTTTCTCTCTTAATAACATCTTGTTACTTGGAAATGTTAATATTTAAAGCATGTTTATATAATATGTTAAACCTTCCTGCCACAATTTGGCATCAATATTATGAATATTTCCTATGATACTGCATGTAAAGAAAACACATTCTCATTGCTATGTATCATACTAAGATGATAAAAAACAAGGTTGCATCAAAAGGTACTTAAGTACTTATATTAAATGAGTAGAATGATATCTTTGACTATTTTTATTTTTTAAAATAAATTTAAATGATTTTAAATTTTAAACTGAAAAAATGTTAATCAACACATTTTTAAAAAGAAATTTGCCAATATGATAAGTTTCTTATTTTTTAATTCATCACATATATTAAAGTATAGTTTTCAAATCATAAAAGTGTGATTTTTATATATGAGAAAAATGTATTTTATTTACTTCAAAATTCTTACTATTATAGCAAATTCAAAAAGATAAGCAGCTGATTCTGAAACAGATACATATTTGTTACCTGGTTCTGTTTAATAACAGAATACATTATTTAGATGAACTAATTTTTTATTCTATTAGCTGGCTTTGTATATGTCAGTACCATGGACAGTTCCTTCTTAGTTCTTTTCCTGTCTGAATGAAAAACATCATTTGAAGATAGTTCTGTGCCATTTTTTTGTATTTCATTCTTTGTACCACCAAAGATTTACTCCCCTTATTTTTTATGTGTAATCTAGTGCTATAGAGAATGGTTATATCTTTACAGTCACCGCATCCCCCAGAATAATGAACTCTTTTCTAAAAATAAGTACCATGGAATATTTAATTTTATAGCAAGAGCTCTGACTAACATGCGAAGCAGGCCTTGTGATAAGTGACAGAATAATGAGAAAGTATTATTATCTGACCTTTTCAGACACTGAAAAATAAAATGCACCTGAGGAAACTTTTACAGTAGAACTCAACACTGTTTTTCTAAATAATATAATTCTGTATTATGCTGATACTTGTCTTTTGAGACGGTCTGATTCCGTGCAGAATATCAAATTAATTTTCTGTATTCTCTGCTGTGATTTACATACATGGTGCTATACTGAATCAATATGGTAGAAATAGAGCAGCAATGAATATCATGAGTTTTTTGAATTCATGACATAGCATTAAACTCTGGAATTTTCAATCATAAGCAGTGATAGGCAACAATTTCAACAAAACAGATAAAGTGATTAGAAAAATTGATGGATAAACTTCTCAATGGCAAATATTAATGATGCCTAATTGTAACCTCCAAAATCAGTGAGAAAGGTATTATTCTAACAGTTTCACAAAGGCATTATTTAGCAATTGTACAGATATAATGCTAGGTAGATTAGGGTCAGCATGATTCTTATGTTCTTATGAATGCTACCATTGGGCAAAAAGTAATATTTTAATGTTAGAAAACAAAACCTAATACATGTTTCAAAAGACTTTCTGGAATGGAGACTTATTTCTCTTCTTTAAAACATAAGTAAATATTAGAAGGTTTACTTCAAATTAAAGAAGTGTTGCTGCATTGCTATGTTTGTGATAAATATATATGTTTAGTTAGGCATAACCAATATATCATCACTCTCACAATTCCATAACCATTACTACTTCTGATGAAGAAAGATAATATTAACAGGCAGTGAGTCCGCAAAACTGCCAACACTATAACATAAAGACATTCATATTAAAAAAGAAATAAATCCTACTGTATTGTCGTGACAATACAAAATGTAATATAACTTCCCAAGTTATTGAAAATTGAGGTTCACTCATAGCAGGAACATGTTTAAGTAAAGGGAAAAGCTACACAAATATTGCACTTTGCATTTTTGTACTAAACTCAACTGGACTGTATTCCAAATATAAATTATGTTAGGACATCAAAGACTACAGAACTTCAGTGCATAAAGATTCAGAACAGGTTTCCACAGCAACCTCACTGTGCTCTGCATTCTGCTGCATTACATAAATACAGAACATATATGCTGTAGAGAATGAATCAATACATTTATATATATATCAGATTTATGAAAACTACTGTATAAGTATTACAGCATTCAGAATGGAAAAATAACTATAGTATTTAATAACAATAAAATAAAATGTTGTATTATCCATATGTTGTATCCATATGTGCTAAGGAATATATTTAATGAGCATTCAATGTGTTAAAATATAATATGCAATATTAAAGCAGGACATACTAAAGTGCACTGTATATTTCAGCAATGGGTTAGGGAAGGTTAGGCACATATTCTAGGTATGAACTTATGTCCATGCAGTTTCAATTCTAATGCTGTTATAAGACTTACTATTTTTGAAATGTAAACATTACAGAGAACTAACACTTTGGGACACAACCTTTTCCATACTGAAAGATAATTGTATTGTAGTTATATCGTGCTAAGTTGGAGATGACGAATTAGTAATTGGCTGCAGAGATGAAGGCCCAGGAAAATGCTGCAAAGATATTATGCCATTTAAATCTGACACCCGTACCAAGTCTTTAAAGCAAGATGGTTAATAGTCTTTCATGTACAGTCTGGGAAAAAAGTATAATCTCTCCCAATGAAAAAAAAAATATACCATTTGCTACTTCAATAAATTCATTTACATTACATTAACATTGAGAAGCATTTCACAGTCTGTTATGCAGTGGGAGGAAAGCTTCCACACCTACTCTTCCTTGTGAGATCAGAACCATCCTCAAGAGCGAATGCTTCTAGTATCACCAACGTACATTATTCCTACTGTTTTCATAAGCCCTAATGTTATTATGTCCCTTTCATTTTTGGCTTTTCAGCTCATCATATTTTCCCCATTTGTTAGAATTCTTTATATGTCTCCTTCACTGTGAAAGATTTTATGTTTTTGTTGTTGAAAAATAGGAAAAATGAAATATTATAGCTGAGCTAGTAGAAACACAATCCAATTCTGAAAGTGAACCGCTTGATGCAAGAGCAAGCCAATGATGCTGGCAATGGTGATTTGGTGCCAATATTTAAGATCTATTTGGGACAAATTATCAGTAATGTTAGCTCTGGCTCTGTTACTATCTATTTTAGGTTGACAAGATTAAATCCAGGCTGTTCCCAACAACTGCTTAAGTCTAGAGAATCTCTGTATAAGAATAATCAGTGTTTGTAAGAATATCAAGCCAAATAATCATCTAATTATTGCTGCTCAAAATACAAAGAGTCTAAAAGGGATCTGGACATATGACTGTCTATTTATATTTTGTTGTTAGAAGGCTACAGGATTATGATTTGGCAAAACATGAAGTCTGCTTATGAATTGTATTAAAGACCTCTGCATATTATCTCCCATAGTTCAGGTACTGCATCAAAGACACTTGTCATTTATCATAACTTTGCCCAACCTCCAGTAGTAATGAATATAATTCCAGGCCAGCAAGTCTGAGGAGCATATTAGATATTAATTAGATTTTTAGGGTTTTGTAATAATTTTTATGGTTTTAAGATTTTGTAGTTTTATTGTTGTTATGAGTCACCCAGAGTTCTATGATAGGTGGCTATGATTTTTTTAAATAAATAAGCAAAGAGCAAGTTTACATTAATGGTATTATCACAATTATTAATTTTACAACTATTACTAATGAAACATCCCTTCTGACAAGTGATTGCCATTAAAGATTTTTGGCCTCTATCTTATGTTAAAATACCCCATTTCTATTAAATGTCTGAGATATATGGATCAATAGGAGTAAATAATTTTGATGCTTGTGGAATTATACTTAGAAATAATAACTGAATTGGCAGAGCTTTCAGAATTTTAAGGCTGAAATAATACTTATTTACTTTACCTACCTATTAAATTCAATGAGAATTGTTCAGGTAAACATACATAAAATCAAATTTTGTGGAAGACATATTTCAACATAAAAAATCCTTAATCTGTTATTCCGTTTTGGATTTTTATTTTATTCTCTTCAGGGTCTAATGCTATCACTACCAGCCATTAGTCTTATGCCATCAAACAGCAGTGATCTGCTTCAGTATAAGGAATTTATGGTGTCAAGTGTTTTGTAAAGTGAAAATGAGCTGCCTGATGCAAGAGCAAGCCAATGATACTGGCAACTATAGTACCTTCCCATACTTTGCCTTTCTTGCCTTATTGTTAATTAACAAGATTGCAGTTTATGAAATATGAAAAAAGTGTTATGAGAAATAATTACTTATGGAATGGCTGGAGGAAGAAATTGGGGAAAAATCACGATTTCTGATCTTTGCTAACCTTAAAATCATTTCCAATAGAAAAGGAGGATATGACAAGTGATTACTACTGAGTTATTTGTTTTCCCCCATAAGAACATAAAAGCAGAACATGCATTGAAAATACAGTTAAGACAGTCCCCACCCCATTTATTTTACATGAAATGAAAACAAATTGTTAGACCATAGGGCTATATTTCTAAGTGCCATAACCCTTGTAATTCATCAATATTTGTAATGCATTCTTTCATAAAATAAATTCTATGTTGCCACTAACAGAAATCACATTGTTATTCTACTTGTTTTGTTTACTCTACATTTGGGTACATCACTGTCGTTTCAACCTAACACTATCATTGTCACCTTTTTCTGGATTATGAAATGTCACATATTATTATGATTCACATACTATTATTTTACTCATGGTACTGTTCGTTATTCCAATGGCATTATTTTTCAAATGTTGACACTTCATTATTAAGCCATGTTCAAATTATGAATAAAAAGATATTCCACTATTATCAGTCATTTCATTAGGATAACATTTTAGAACTCCCATTGCATGACAGTTTTTATATAATATCATTATTTCAAGTTATATCTTGACATAATTTCAAGCCTGTCTTTCAGTCTGTATATGTTCATGTACATGTATTATGATTCCAGATGCAAACTATCCTTGCACTGATTTGCCATTGTACAGCTTATCATGCTATTTAATTGCATTCAGGTATATAAGATCAGTTACCCTAATTATATTCTGCTGCAATCATTCTTCTGTCATCCTTTGATTATATTTACTATTGTTCTACCTGCCTGGTAGTCCAAATCATACTGTTTATAATAATACACCTGTTGTTTATTCTCATAATTATGGACGTTTTGTTCAGAGTCACTTTATTCTAAATGCTATAATTCATTCTAGAACTTTGGATGAATAGTTTCAAAACATTTGCTTCCACTGCTTTGATAGTCTAATCAGCAAGAAAAAAAGAACTATTAAATCCAACTCTGCACAGCAGAAAAATTGAAATTAAAACAATCTCTCATTCAACCTCTGCTTTAATGCATACAATAAAAGGAACCTCACCACTATCTTTGTAATTGATTATCCTATTAAACTGTTCTTATGTTACGAATGTTTTTGAAATATTCAACAAGAAACTAGTTTTCAGTAACAAGACCTTTATTCTATTCTAAAACCATCTCTGTGATGATTGTGAACTTGACTGATCTTCTGTGTAACACCTTATTAGCTATCTATAAATGCTAAAATGTACCTAGTCTTTTATTAGGCCTACATATATCTCTCATCACATCTTCTAGGAACATCCTCAATATTTTTTTTAGTTTTTTGATCTCATCTTTGTTGTTTTTATAAATAATTCAAGGCAGTGAATATATCTAATACTCCTTCCTCCTGTTTTCTCCACAAAACCCTCACTGAGGTCAGTAGAACTGAGAGTGACTGGACCAAAGTCACCCAGCTGAGTCATGCGCAAGAGAGGGCTGGAAATCTCCTGATTTCTAACCTGGTGGCTTAACCACTAGATCAAACTGGTTTTTTCCCCTCTGCTCAAATTTCTCTGAATCTTTTAGATTTCCTGGATGTGTGGTATATGTTTCTCTGTGTTGGCTGAATTTACCATTTAATTTTGTTATCTGTTCTGAGTCATATAGAACCTAAATCAAATAAAAAAGCAAGCAAGCACACAAGTAATCAAACAAATATGGTGCCTCAGAACTGGAGATAGTACTCAAGACAGGACAGAATATAGTGAAACTATTATTTTGTATGTATTGGAAATTGTTCTTCTACTGATGCAACCTAAAACTGAATACAGATAGTCCTCAACTTAGAACCACAGTTGAGCCCAACTGCAAGGCAGTTGAGTGAGTTTTGCCCCATTTATGACCTTTCTTGCCACAGTTAAACGAATCACGCAGTTGTTAAGTTAGTAACATGGTTGTAAAGTGAATCTTCTCCATTGACTTTCTTTGTCAGACAGTTGCAAAAGGTGAATTATATGATCCTGGGACATTGCAACCATCACAAACATGAGCCAGTTGCCAAGCATCCAAATTTTGATTACATGACAATGGGGGATGCTGCAACGGTTGGAAGTGTGAAAAATGGTCATAAGCCACTTTTTTCAGTGCTGTTGTAATTGTGAACGGTCACTAAATGGATGGTTGTAAGTTGAAGACTATGCCTTTTCAGTAGACATACTCCATGACCAATTCCAATATTCTTTTCCCAAATATTATTACAACACCAGATATCTTCCATCATGTACCTCTGCATTTCATTCATTTTTCTAAGTATTACTTTGCTTATTACAGTTAAAGCCTTCTTGTTCATGGTCTCCCCTATCTTAAGTCTGTCTAATGGTTGATGAACTAGCACAGGGGTAGTCAACCTTGGCTCTTTTATGACTCGTGGACTTCAACTCCCAGAATTCCTGAGCCAGCTAAGCTGGCTCAGGAATTCTGGGAATTGAAGTCCACGAGTCATAAAAGAGCCAAGGTTGACTACCCCTGAACTAGCAGCTGTATCTTAAAGTTGGGGGGGGGGGAGTACGGGAATTGTTGCATTTTCTTCTGATGTTTTCCAAAGGATACATTAGGGTGCATAGAACATGTATACAAAGTGTGCCTTCGAACCAATTTTTTTTTATGGCAATCATCATCTTGATTTCACAGAGGCCATTTCTTTTCAGTAGTCACGTTTTACCGGGTGACGTTCCCCAAACCTACTGATTTTCGAAGGATTTGGGATTTAGCGGACCCCGCGAGCTCCGGCTTACCCGCTACCGTAGTTTGGGGTAGGCAAGGAACGAACATCCCAAGGCAGATTCCCGCAAGGGAGACCCCGCAACTCCCCGCTCCTCGCCCATCTCGGCCGTAGGACGCAACCCAAACGCCGACCGAGATCGCGCGGGAAGGCCGGCAGCGGGAGCTTCCACGCATGCGCCTGGTTGCCAAGTGGGTGGGCGCGGGAGTCCTTCAGCAGGAGCGGGGGAGACAACAACAGTCGTTGTCGCGCCGCCAGCACCGCCGAGGAAGCGTTTTGAGGGCTGCCGTCGTTCCTTCATCCTCCGTCGCCACCGGGAAAGGGAGAGAGTCAGGCTGAGGAGCGGCGAGAGCAGGGCTCTCGGGGCTACTGGATTAAGGCGAGGAGCTGCCCTTCCTCGGAGCCGTCCTGCCTCGGAGCCGGCCTGGGGGAAGCGCGGCGCTCTTCCTTCAGCAGCGCAGAGGAATCCGCCGAGTCCCTCCGGGGAAAGAAAGGCTGCCCGCTTCTGCGCCCGCGGTTGCCCTCCCGCGCACTTGCTGGCCTGTGGAGACGGAGAAGACGTCGCCGCCGCCGCCGCCGCGGTGCCCTGCGGGCTGTACGGAGCAGCGGCCCCGGGCTCGTCAGGAAAAGCCGCCTCCGCTCGTCAATGAGCATCGCGGCTCCGGAGCTCCACTCCGGCAGGGGGGAGCCGGCTTCAGGAGCAGCCCCGGCGGCGGGGGGAGCAGCATGTGGATCCCAACGGAGGAGGAAAAATACGGCGTGGGTAGGTCCCGAGCCTCCTCCTGTCCTGGCGCTGTGGGGGAGGTGACGGGAGGCTCCTTCGCCTCCCCCGCCTCCCCTCCCAGCAAAAACGGCCGGCTCGCGGGCGGAGCGGCGGTTAGCGATCCCTGTTGCGCGCGCGCTCGCTCGCGCGCTGCCTCTGCCTTGCACGTCCCTGGCTCTCCCAGGGAGCCCAACTTGCTTCTTTGTCAGAAAATGGCGTTTCGGGGGAGGTTGCCGTTTTTGGAGGGGGTGGTGGTGGTGGAGATGGGAGGGATGCGGGGCTGTTGCTGGCTGTTGGGTGGCAACAGCGAGCGGCCTCGCTTCGTTTTCGGAAAGGATGGCAAGTGCAATGTTCTCCCTCTTCCCGCTGCGGCTCAGAGCTTCTCCCTCTCCTCCCGATTAGGCTGCCTTGCTTTTCTCACATTGCAAGATGGCATGCGAGAGCCCTTCACAATTCTGCACCGATCGTCTAGGGCAGTGCTCTCCAAGTGAAGATGGACAGTATTCGCTCGTGCGGAAATCCAGTTAGCCCCTCTCGTCCAGTGTTAGGAGTTACAAAGGGTTTATGTTACGTGTAAATAAGTGTCCTTGGGAGGTGATCAAAAGGGGCTTCCGAAGTCCGCGTATAAAAGTAACCGGATGAGAAAAATAGAAACCCAGCCTCATCTTATAACCTACTTATTTATGGTGCGCCTTTTTATCAGCGTCTGCGACGATCTTCTTGTGATTAAAAATACGGAATTGTAGTCGAAGCGTCGGTAGAGGGCGCCAATTATGTACCTGCTCAGTTAATTATTCCAAGAATGGTAACCAAAACGCAACTTCATTTTAACTGGCAGTACTCTAAGCAAGGATGCTAATGATTTCTCCTCCCCATATGAACATACCTCTATGACATAGGGAAAATAATGAGTGTGGTGTGCATGTCTTCTCTTCTACATATTTTGACCAGTTTAAAATCTTTTAAAATGTATTGCTATTTTCGTTTATTTTTTAAAAATAGTATATTTTAGGCTTGCCTATTTTTTCCATGTAAAAATTTGAAAGGAGAAAGCTATGTTACTATCATAAAAATAACTTTACAAAGGTGAGATTGCATCGTAGCTTTGCTATGATGAAACTGATGATTTCATAAATAAGAGACTGAAACGAAATAGTGCATGCAATCTTAGAATTATTAGAATGTTTTTCAAAAATATTTTATTGATTTTCTATTATTACATTTCATTAGTGCTTAATGAACAATGTGTTGTCTGGGTTGATTTGTTTTGCTCAGTAATAAAAGTTAAGTTCTTACTCCCTATCCCATTTTCCAGCCATTGATAAAATAAGTTCCATGTTTGAAAATATTCTGTATCTTTTTCTTTGATCCTCAATGTAAGTCTGTCCATTTCAGCACAGTCCATTATTTTCTTGATTATGTCTTCGTCCAATGGTGTTTCTTCATTTTTCCAGTGCTGAGCAAATACAATCCTCACTGCTGTTAATACATGTAATATTAAATATACATTTTGTTTATCAATTTTTTTCTGAAATTATACCTAATAAAAAAAGTTCAGGTTTAAAGTTTAAAGAATTATTAGAATGTTGAACTTTACTCTATTTTTTGTTTGTTTCTTTAATATTTAAGACTTTTCCATATGGAATATAGAATTTTCCATATTGATACTTTCATACTGATCAGTCACTTACTCTGTCTTAACCAATGAACGTTTGTTCATGTGCTATACAGTTTTTATATTTAACCTTCATTTAAATTTAAAATAAGAATTTTTAGAAAGCAATAACATGAAGGAGAAAGCAGTGTTTTTAATTCAACAGTTCAACTTTAAAAAGAGGCACCCCAATATTTCTGGAAAACATAACCATAGCACAAATATGTAATATGACAGTATGAAATAAATTATGTAATAACCTATTATAAAAATAGTTATTGGCAGGGTTAAAGCTAAACTGCCCACCCTCCCAGCAATATTAATAGTCATTTGCATTGTAGTATAAGGGATTTAAAAAGTATTTAAGAGTCTATTTCCAGTGCTACAAGCAGTCCAAGCAATAAATCAGATTAATCATGATATTGTTTGTTTGAATATACAAGCCTTTTTAAATAGTTGAACACTGATGGGGTGAGATGTTCATTGTCTTTCTAGTCACATGTTCCAATGCAAAAATTTCCTTGTTTGCCTTGGACAGCTAAAAATGTTTGTTTTGTTTCTTTTTTCTGATGTTCAAAATATCTTACTGTTGGTTGTTAGCATTATTGTCTTATTGAAATACTTTTCATAGTCCCTTCCCCCATTTATTTTTTGTCACAAATAGATATTTTTGAAACACTTTTCAGTTTTGAAATTTTTGAAAAAGAAAATACATGAATTCCAATGATTCTCTGCTACTCAAATTCCCCTAACTAACTTGTTCAGATTGAAGAAGCTACTTGGATGGGCAGCTAAATGTCTCAAATCAATAACAAACTAAATTCAGTTGCCATGACTCAACTTCCAGACTTTCTCAGAAATTAACAAAATGCTCTGGCTGAACAGAATCATAACCAAGTAAACTACTGTTTGTTCAAAATCTCCTTATCATTGTCAAATAATTCTTATAAATTATTGGTTTGGGAATTTAGCATTTGGTTTTTTTTGACAATCACTTAAATATGAGCCAGCAGTGTGCTGCAGCTGCCAAAAAGGCCAACACAGTGCTAGGCTGCATTAACAGAGGGACAGAATCAAGATCACATGAAGTATTAATACCACTTTACAATGCCTTGGTAATACTGCACTTGGAATACTGCATCCAGTTTTGGTCACCACGATGTAAAAAAGATGTTGAGACTCTAGAAAGAGTACAGAGAAGACGTACATGATTAGGGGACTGGAGGCTAAAACATAAGGAACGGTTGCTGGAATTGGGTCTAGTTTAATGAAGAGAAGGACGAGGGGGGACATAGTGTTCCAATATCTCAGGGGCTGCCACAAAGAAGAGGGAGTCAAGCTATTTTCCAAGGCGCCTGAAGGCAGGACAAGAAGCAACGGATGGAAACTAACCAAGGAGAGAAGCAACCTAGAACTAAGGAGAAACTTCCTGACAGTGAGAACAATTAACCAGTGGAACAACCTGCCTCCAGAAGCGGTGAATGCTCCAACACTGGAAGTTTTTAAGAAGAGACTGGACAGCCATTTGTCTGAAATGGTGTAGGGTTTCCTGCCTGAGCAGGGGTTGGACTAGATGACCTCCAAGGTCCCTTCCAATTATTATTATTATTATTATTATTATTATTATTATTATTATTATTATTATTATTATTATTATGTTTTGTTCATGCCTAATTGGCAATTCCAGCTTTCTTTCAGCTCCATTTGCAAACCTGTACAATATTCATCAACATTTGTAAGACTGCCTCAACTCTTGGTTTCAGAGAAAAGAGAATACAACAGTTTTAAGAAGAAGGAATAATTCCAAATTAATGTACTCTTAGCAAAAAATAATCTAACTTCTAAAATCCAAAAGGAAATAGAACCTCCAAATAAAATTTCAGCTATAAAATATTCAGTGTTTTCTGAAATTCTTGTGTGGCTGGCTAATTTAGAATTTTCAGAATGGATACTGAAGCAAAAAGAAATTAGATGTCAGGAGGGAAACAAATAGTGTCACATTTATTTAAATTATCCCTTTTAATTATTTACAGCTTCCAGGGTGAGCTCAAGTGTTAAGGGGCAGTCTCCAGAATTCTAATCACAAAAGAATTGCTTTTGCTGATAAGTTTTATACCTTGTAACCAATCCTCATCACCATCCCCAGAGATGCTTAGTTTAGGCATCAGCTATGGGAAGATTACCTATTAATGAGGATTAAGTGTCTAGTAGGTATTGAATGTTTAAGACTAAAGAGATGAATCATTTAATTGGAGTTAGAACAGAAAATTTATTATCTCACAACTTGCAAAAGTAAATAGGAAGAGCTGGCTTCTCTAAGCAGCCTGTCTTCCAGGTGTTAATTAAAAAATAGAGGTCAGTAACAGAACACTCACACAGTAGGTCAAGTCACATGGTACTTTTGCAAGTCTGTTATTGCTTAAGAATTAAAGTGTAGAAACTGCATATGTTTAATCTTTTTAAATATCATCCATAGTATTAAAATATTATCTATAGTTAACATATTTAAAATATGTTAAACTTAGAATATTAATTATTTAACAGCTTTCTGCTAAAACTGTCAAAGGATTGTGTACAGTTAATAACAGCAACAAAATATAACAATCCTATTCTAAAAATTCTATTAGAATTCTATCCTATTACTATTAAAATAACCACAGTAATTAAAATACATATGAAAATTATTTGAATATATTAAATAAAATGTGCCTTTAACACATAGCTAAACACTAAAAAAATGGGAACGTACTTCTGGAGAGAGTGCATTTCAGAATTTGGGCTTGATGAAAAAGTCCTTTCTGATATGCTAATTAATTGGCCATTGGCAATGGAAATGTTTCTAAGAATGTCTTTCTTGCAAATCCTAATAGTCTGACAAGTTTTGAATGAAAGAGATAGATTTTTAGATTCTAGTGCATTTAGAGCTTTCAAGATTAACATATTTCTCCAGGCTTGTTACTTTACTGTGAAATAATTCAGAATCCGCACAGCTTCTTTAATCTGAGAGCCAAGGAGCTACTTTCGTTCATGCAAAGATTAGCCTACCAGTGTTTACTGTTGCTGTCAAGCCCCATTTCACATATATTTTGCCACTGGCCTTCATTTAAAACTTATGATATGAATTGTAATGGTAATCTAAAAATACTTGGGTTACCAAACTATTGTTTATTAACATAAGAATTGCATTTGATCAGAACAAAAATTACCTAATCAGCTTGTTATTTATTCAACAATCAGTATCATAAGTAAGAGAAGCCACAAATTTTTGAGATGAGTAACTTTCAACTCCTGTTCTTTAACAATTGATGTTGATAGTAAACAGTATTATCTTCCATTAATTTCTTTAATGCTGTTATGAGAGAGCTATAAAATACCTTCCTATTCTATACAGTGTGTAGTTAAATATGCCTTTATTATGCCCCCTATTGGTTTTCTTTTTTTTCTTAAACTGAATTCTTTGTCATATACAATAGATGCCATAAGGTACATCTTTCCTGATATTTAGATTGATTTAAGATATATAAAAAAATAAAAAACAAAAATAATATATCCTCTTCAATTCAAATGGAACTTACCTATATAGAATTGGTAAAGACATGCTGAATGCCAAAATATATTTAAGCCTAAGGGCTACTTGAACTTTTCTTGTTCAGTATTATATATTTAATATACTTATACCCTGCCAAATTATAAAATCCATTTATAATAAAAACAGCAATAAAATATATTACAATGAAATTAATAATACAGATGTCTACTTAACAACCTTGTTCAGCAACATTCAAAGTTATGACAGCACTGTATGAATGGTACTTAAAATCAGTCCTCAAAGTTCTGGTCATCGCAGTGTCCCACAGTCATTTGATCACAATCTGGGAACTTGGCAACTAGTTTGCAATTACAATGTCATAACACCTCCATGGTCATGTGATCACTACTTGTAACATTCCCTTCCAGCTTCTGACAAGCAAAGTCAGTGGGGACCTGGCAGGAGGTTGCAAATGGTGACCATGTGAAATTGTTGATCTGATGTTGTTCCACAATGTCATGGGATTCACTTAATGATGGCAACCAGAAGTGCTGGAACTGCTGCTGCTAAGTGGCATAATCATGTGATGTCATGCTTTATGATTACATTACTTAGCAATGGAAACTCTAGCCCCAATTGTTATTAACTGAGGACTATACTAAATGGAGGTAGTTCTTGGTTGATTAATTATTTTTATTTATAATAAAATTAAAATAGATTAATTAAAATGGTGGGGGACAGTCTTCTAATATCCATATTGAAATGGCCTGTGTGAACAATGAGCTTTCAGCAGAAGCTCAAATGATGTTATAGCAGATGTTCCCAAACCTGATGGGAAGAGAATGCCAGAACATTTGAAACAATCATGAAGAAAGTCCATCTGCAAGCAGCTACAAGATGATATTGGCTATTCCCAGTATACAGTACATAGCAGGACCTCTCCTAATAAACACTGTGATTAAATCTAATGGGGAAGACATTCTGACAGGTATCAGTATCCCAAATTGTTTGAGGCCTTTCTAATTGTTTGTAAAATATATATTTTACAAAGAACGAGGGAAAACCCACATATTAATACAAACTTAAATAGCAAAGACAAAAGGCTCTTTCTCTACAAAAGTATAGATCACAGAAATCTTAACAACTAAGTGAAAATTATTACAAGGTAAATTTCAGCTACATGACCTGTTTATACCAATAAAGAACCAATCAAAGACTGCAAGTTGACATACCTTATGAAGCAAACTTTTCATACTTGATACACAAATATATTTCTAGGAATATATTTTAGAAACAATTGAGGCATGGTAGATCAAAAATTTTTCATAGATACATTTCAAGTATTTGGAAGATAGTTGCCCAATACATTAACATATTTAAATTTTAACTTCATTCTAATAACCTTGTTTGCTATAATTAGATTATTTATCCAATAGACACCAAAAGGCATGATTGAATATATTGACCAGCATACCAAATTCATTTTATATGCAAAAGAAAATTCTTTTTAACACTGTTGATGTGTTTACTAAACTTATTTTAAAAACAATTTTAGTCTGATTGTATGATCACAAGAAATATATTTACCATTTGTTAAAAACATGGGAACTTAGATCTGGCAAAATAGGAAAACCCATTACCTCTTCTGATTAGTTGAAAATGAGTTTTATTAAAGTTCTTTCAGTGTTGATGAAACTTAACAGTTGGGTTAATCTCTTAAACAAAGTGAAAAAGTGACATCATCATCATCATAATACAGATTATTCCAAAGGAACAGTTTTTCATGAAAACAGATCAAATTTTAATTTCTTACCCAATATTGTCTAAATATATTTCACTGCCATCAGGTCTGGAAATACAAGTGTTTTTGACTATACTCAAAACAAGAACTGGCCAAGATTTTAAGGTGCCAAATCATAGCTCTCCAGATAGGCATCTCGTGGTACATGCTCAATATCATTTTCATTTGAAAAAAAAAAGAGTCATAAATGTGCCTGAAAATACTCATATGAAAGTAGCAACTCTGAAAGAGAGAACCTTGGAGTTTGACCATCCAATTAAACCTTAACATCTGACTTATCAACTTGATTAAATATTTTTTAAAAATTGTTCTACATCAATGGTTTTTTGTTTAATCAAATGTAAATTAAATCCCTGATATAAGCAGGGATGTTTTTCCATCTCTGTCAACATTTTTTTAAACTTAAATTCAATCAGTTGACAAATTTATTTTTTAACTAAAATCTCCAACCTGTAACATCTGTCTAAAAAGATTAGCAATAAATAAATAAATAAAATTGTGCTTTAACTTTGGTTTAGTCATAATAATAATCAGAGTTATTCAAGTATTACCATTTATAACATCCAACATTTCATTTATTTATTTATTAAATTTTTATGTTGCACATATCAATGAAAGAATGATATGGTAATATCTATTTTTTTTCTCAAATATAAAATATGAAATTCCTTAATGTACCCAATCCTTTGGCTCTTTTCAAATTTTGATAAATAGGAATATGATCAATCCAGTTCCATTAGGTTTTTTTTTTTCAGAAAACCTATTTCAGGCTTCAGCATCTTCAATTTGTAGGAAAAAAAAGGCCCTTATGCAAAGTTTTGTCTTTATCTAAACCTGCTGTCCTATGACATTCTATTATACATTTAAATAATGATTGAACAAAAATATTAAATAACAGTTTTATACCCAGAAAGATCTAAGAATAACCTAGAATGAGGCTCCAACAAAAGAAAAATGGTATTCAAATATAAGTTTACTCTTTTTTTGGTATAATAATTTTATTAAAGATTATATTCTAACAATCAAATCTAATACAAATTAAAAAAGAAAGAATAAAAAGATGCAACAAGGAAAGAAAAAAAAGAAAAAATAGAGAAATATAAAATAAAAGAATATAAAAAGAGAAAATAAATGAACAAAGAAGTGATTTCCCACCTCCGTCACAAGTATAAACAATTTTAGTAAATTATCACTTCCTTTTAAAATACAACAAATGATCTCTTTTTTCCATATTCCGTTTCTTATCTATAGACAAATTCATAAAGAATTGTCATTTCAGTCCTGATGTCAAGAAGAAAAGTCCATTTGGGTTATCAGAAATAACAACATATTTATTTTAATTTTTATCAAATAAACCAATTTTATATTTTCCTTTTATATTTAATGATCTTAATCTTTAGTCCATTCAAATAATGTCATAAGACTTAGTTTCTTTTTATTTTTCTTTGCCCCTTCTCGCAAGATTTTTCAAAATTTTTAATATATTTCTTTTGTAAATACAATATAGGAAAACTATCCAGGCTACTTGTCTATGGAGATTCTCAGTCATCCAGGTCATAGTTGTCCCAAATATGCTTTTTCATGAGGCAACTGGACTTTCTTGTTTTCCTTTGAAGACATTTCACTTCTCATCCAAGAAGCTTCTTCAGCTCTGATTGGATGATGGGGAATGGAAGGATTTATACTCCCTTGCAGAGAGCTGGTCATTTGCATTCTTTTAGAGAGTCTTTGAGGCCACCTGGAGGCTTATCTGTGTTGTCAGGGTCACCTGAGTAATGCAAATGGGTGTGGAGCCTTCAGTTGAAAGGACTGTGTTGTAAACTGGAGATAGATGATGCCGTATCCCTCCCCCTCTGTTGAAAGAAGGCTCTTCAGTTTTGACATAGATGGCCTCTTTGGCCCCTCTTTCAAACCAGCGGTCCTCTCTGTCCAAAATGTGGACTTTGCTGTCTTTGAAATAATGGCCTTTGTCTTTTAAATGCAGATGGACTGCCGAATCTTGTCCTGATGGGTTTGTTCTCCTATGTAGTGCCATGCGTTTATGAAGTAGTTGCTTTGTTGCGCATATGGCTCACTGCCAGTTGCCTCATGAAAAAGCATCTTTGGAATATCCAGGCTACTCTCTTGGTTTGTTAGTTGTATATCTCCTTTAATTATTAAAACACTACCTGGTTTCTTTTTATATCTAGCATAAGATATTTTTCTGTGTCATTCTGGTAGCAGTCATTTGTAAGCCTATTCAGCTCAGCCTTGATCTTGTCAGGTAAAACTTGTTCCTCTTTTATAACTTCTTTTAGATACAGTCTTATCATAGAGACAGATGTCTGTGTCGATACTATTAATTTCTAAGTCCATTTTTCAAAATTATTCTTCAATATGTCCAATATTAGAAAATTTTGCTTCATTCTGTAACTGTAAGTTGAATTCATGAGTTCTTCCTTTATAATTAATTCCAAAAACTAATTTCAAATTTATTTGGACCCTAAGTCCATTTGTAACTTTCTACAGTCAAAAAAGTTTTAATCACCTTTTTCCTCTTTGTGTCTATGTGTGTGTATTTATGTTCTTAAACTATTAGTTTAAACTTTTGCTAAGGATTGGGGAAAATTCACTCCGTGCTGTCAAACATGTTGATCCAAAGGTACAGTATCTAATAACTGAAAAGCAATTAACAAGAAACTTTTGAAAATGATTAGAAAAGGAAGTTAGGGTCCTTTTAAAAATGCTGAGTGCGATTTGAGCGAAGTGGCTATTCCCTTGTCTCCCAAAGTTCTAAACCAGAGGCTGCTATCTTATGGTCTTCTTATGAGGAGTAACTGTCTGGAGCACTTGTTTGCAATCTCAAATCCTCTCCTTGTCCCTAGAGGTTTCAAAGAGGTGGTCCACTTGCAGCCACTTCATTTCTCTATAGTTGTTGGATTAGCTTTCTGCTAATCTGACTTTTGCTTCAAAAGTCAAAAAAAAATATAAATTTATTCTCATATAGTATATCAAAATTACAAGCTGAGATAAAACACCCCATAAGCTTTAGCCAGGGGTCCTCAACCTTGGCAACTTTAAGACTTGTGGACTTCAACTCCCAGAATTCCTTAGCCAGCAAAGCTGGCTGAGGAATTCTGGGAGTTGAGGTCCACAAGACTTAAAGTTGGCAAGGTTGGAGACTCCTGCTTTAGGCCAATTAAAATACATTTTAACATAATGAAAAAATTAACACTGGTATTTAGAAAATTGAGAGTTATAAAAAATGAAACCAAGAAGTAAAATAAATACATAAATCACAAAATTATTTAAAAAGTTTTTAACTAACAATAAAAATATGGCTAATTTGCAGGCTTACTCTTCCTCTTTCCTATGCTGAAAATCTAATCTGTTTAACAATTAAATGCAAGGAACATCATCTATTTTGCAATAGGACATAGAAAAATAAACAGAAATAGCCCTCTTAATAGAGGCATTTTTACTGTGAGTAGTGATGTATTCCTTTTGCAAGTTAAATTTCAGTCCTTAAGTTTAAATAATAGGCAAGAATTTCAGGATTGAGAGCCAGTTTGGTATAGTTGCTAAAATACAGTCTAGCAACCAGAAGACTGAGTTCTAGTCTCTCCTTAAGGAATGTCAAACCTCTTCCTAAATTTTGCCAAGAAAATTGCAGGGACTTGTCCAGCCAGTCACCAGGAGCCAATACTAATTTGAAGGTATCTCCCCTCAAAAAAAATTCAAAATTATGAAATTTTCTCATGCCACCTTCCAAAGATTGCAGGATAAAGAAAAAAAAATCTTTCTCCCTTGACTCAATTTGTCATGATTGAGATTGAATTCTTTGTTTATAATCAAACATAGATGGCAAAGCAGAAAGTAGCTTTATTTCCTCCCCAGCATATTCCAGGGATGATACTTGCCTAGAAAGCTGCAAGTTTCTATCGCATGTAAAATTTCTTTCTCCAAAGAAATTCTATCATGACAGGAATCAGTCTACTTGAAATTCTATATTCTACATTCAGTAATTCTATATTATCATTAGGAAATCTTTTAATTTGGCCAACTCTTGGAAATATTTCTCCATAGTAGCCAGTAAAAATCACCCATTAATTAATTTTATTAATTTTTTCTTTCAAGCAATTCAACTTTTAATGCCTGTTTTGTAAGAATTATTAATTGCATCATGATAATGTGTTCAAAATCAGTACAATATATTGACTCTTCCTATAAAGAATATATATTAAGCATATCTTTGTGGAAGTATGATAATTCTTGCCTGTCATTGCAGACAGTATATTCCCTATTCTGACTTTAGTATATGTGGGCTGGTTGTAGCGCAATATCAGGCAAAAATATTGGGGGGGGGGGAGAGGAAATGCCAGGTCGTATTCTTTTCCTCCCGTGTTTGAGTCTAAAGAGGAGACGGCAAAAACTACTTATTCTGGGAGCACTTATCTTGTTGCAAACTTTATATGAATTGCTAGACTGCTTTTAATTTTTTTCCAGTACAAATCCTGCACAATGTGTTGAATGTATTCTTTCTTCTGTAAAGAGAAATAATGGATTATTTCTCACAAAATGAATCAGTACAGTTAGCAATTAGGTTGCATTATGCAATTAAAGAATTTAAAATGAATGTAATAGAAAGTTGTCAAACATAAGGAATATATTTTTTTCAGCTCTTCTAAAGATAAGCCATTGGAGACGTGATATTTCATAGTATTGTATGCTATGAAACATAACTGGGAGGATATAGTTAAATTATCTATTTTGGTTAACAATTTTATCAATGCCTGTAATTATATCTGGGGATATAAATAATAATTATGCCATCCTGTGAGCTGATTGAGAGAATATTTATTTAAGATTGAACCACCATATGAGGTGAGGGGGCAATAATTCAAAAGATTTTTAAAAACCGTGCACAAATTCTTGATTTATTTAGAGGTAAACTTTGCTTGCCAACTGCCTTCTTCAATGATAGTTGAGAGTTCCAGTGGTGTTGCAAAAATAACTATAACTTATGCCTTTACATATAATGATGATGATGATGATGATTATGATGATGATGATGGTGATGATGATGGTGATAATAATAATAATAATAAAAAAGGCGGCCTTACTAGGAACTGCCTCCATCCTGCGAGGATATCTGTAATAACATCAAACATCCACATCTGCCTATCCCAGGTCCTTGGTAAGGATTCGATAGGTAGACAAAATGCCAAATCCAGTCTGAACATTTGGCTGACTGTGCGATGATCCATAATAATAATAATAATAATAATAATAATAATAATAATAATAATAATAATAACAACAACAACAACAACAACAACAACAATAAAGTTGGAAGGGACCTTGGAGGTCATCTAGACCAACCCCCTGCTCAGGCAGGAAACCCTATACCATTTTGAACAAATGGCTGTCCAGTCTCTTCTTAAAAACTTCCAATGTTGGAGCATTCACCGCTTCTGGAGGCAGGTTGTTCCACTGGTTAATTGTTCTAACTGTCAGGAAGTTTCTCCTTAGTTCTAGGTTGCTTCTTTCTTTGGTTAGTTTCCATCCGTTGTCCTGCCTTCAGGCGCTTTGAAAAATAGCTTGACTCCCTCTTCTTTGTGGCAGCCCCTGAGATATTGGAACACTGCTATCATGTCCCCCCTTGTCCTTCTCTTCATTAAACTAGACATACCCAATTCTAGCAGCCGTTCCTTATATGCTTTAGCCTCCAGTCCCCTAATCATCTTTGTTGCTCTGTACTCTTTCTAGAGTCTCTACTTCCGACCTTTACAGCGTCCCTCTGTCATGTGATTGCCACTATAGTTACGATACAATATACTTTATTGATTATTCAATTGACCATATTAAACATAAGCATCAATAAGTACAATACAATAACATGAGATAACATACAGTAAAATGAGATAAAATAGCTATTGTGTTATAAAATAGAATAAAATACAGTGGGTAAGAAAGTAAGATAAAACTATATGGCAAAATAGAAGAAGAAAACTTTATTAATTAAATCAACTGACTGTATCACATATATAAAATTGATACAAAAATGCAATTGGATAAAAACAAAACAAAACTTCATAACAGATTGTCACCCCTACACTTATCTCCAATCTGATCAAGATTGTCCTCTTTCTGTCCTCTTTGGGATGGCCTTTGAAATTAAGAGTTCAGTCTTATTGATGATATTTAGGTTTGTTCCTTGCAATAAATATTGGGTGCCCCAATATTTTTTAGTTTTTAAATAAGTGTCTATATAAGTGGCCCTTTCTGGAGAGTACAATTTCCAGTAAACAAGAATGTGTCCAGTGTCTTCAAAGGCTGCTGTTCCCCAAACGCACAATCTTAGAACTCTAGTTGGGTCTCCATGAAACCTCCCTTTTACCACTGAGTCCAGTTGTTCAAATCAAGGTCTAAAAAAAGCTCTTCTGAAATGATGATGTATGTAAGTTGTTAAATATTTTTCTAACTGGAAGACTGATTTGTTTGAGCCTTCAGAGACTTGACACATTTAAGTACCACAATATCATCTTGGGCAGTCACATCAATAAATCTTTGCTTGAAAGCTTTAGTACAGGTACAAGTATAGTATAGGGCGTACCTTGCTCAATTAGTAGTAACTGTAAGAGGAACCTCGGAGTCCTAGTGGACAATCACTTAAATATGAGCCAGCAATGTGCTGCAGCTGCCAAAAAGGCCAACACAGTGCTGGGCTGCATTAACAGAGGGATAAAATCAAGATCACGTGAAGTATTAATACCACTTTACAATGCCTTGGTAAAGCCACACTTAGAATACTGCATCCAGTTTTGGTCACCATGATGTAAAAAAGATGTTGAGACTCTAGAAAGAGTACAGAGAAGAGCAACAAAGATGATTAGGGGACTGGAGGCTAAAGCATATAAGGAACGGCTGCTGGAATTGGGTATGTCTAGTTTAATGAAGAGAAGGACGAGGGGGGACATGATAGCAGTATTCCAATATCTTAGGGGCTGCCACAAAGAAGAGGGAGTCAAGCTATTCTCCAAGGCACCTGAAGGCAGGACAAGGAGCAACGGATGGAAACTAATCAAGGAGAGAAGCAACCTAGAACTAAGGAGAAACTTCCTGACAGTTACAACTATTAACCAGTGGAACAACTTGCCTCCAGAAGTGGTGAATGCTCCAACACTGGAAGTTTTTAAGAAGAGACTGGACAGCCATTTGTCTGAAATGGTATAGGGTTTTCTGCCTGAGCAGTGGGTTGGACTAAATGACCTCCAAGGTCCCTTCCAACTTTTTTTAAATTATTATTATTATTATTATTATTATTATTATTATTATTATTATTATTATTATTATTATTATTATTATTATTATTATTATTATTATTATTATTATTATTATATAACAGACAGACAGACAGACACAGACAGACAGATTTATTCCACAGAACTGAAGTCAGGTGAGAAAAAGCTTTTAACTATAAAATAGTTATTCTAATAACATGATAGAATGAAAATGACCCAGGTCAAATAATTGAAACAAGCATACAAGCTCATACAACATTAAGTAGTCTTTCAAATAACGATGTGCTAATATGCAGGGAAAATGTATCAAATGTATCAATACCATCAATTTGTACTAGTATATCTCTTGAATTCCCTAATCAGCTCAAAATTTCTGTTGCTAAGCAAGATAGCTGCTAAGTGAATTTTGCCCCATTTTACGAACTTTCTTGCCACAGGTTAAGTGAATCACTACAGTTGTTAAGTTAGTAACATGGTTATTAAGTGAATCTAGCTTCCCCATTGACTTTGCTTGTCAGAAGGTCACAAAAGGGATCACATGACTCTGTGACACTGCAACCGTCATAAATATGAGTCAGTTGCCAAGTGTCTGAATTTTGATCACTTGACCATGGGGGATGCTGCATCAATCATAAGTGTGAAAAACAGTCATGTCACTTTTTTCAGTGCTGTTGTAACTTCAAGTGGTTGCTAAACGAATGGTTGTAAATTGAGGAGTACCTGATTTTTTTAAGATTATGTTCAAGTAGATCTGCATATGATAATGTTATTATCTGGATTGGAGCTGTTTAGACCAACTTCTTCCATGTAAAATGAAGTGGAAACTAAGGATTGGAATATTGAGGAGACTTGGCAGAAAATCAGAAATGTGCTTCTTAGAGGCAGCAGCCACTGTTAGGAATAGCTGTTAGACATCTGGACAGCATCTGTGCTCCTAAATTTTAGAAAGGTTGTGGAAATGGATTTGTTCAGAAAGGAGATTTGGAGTTGAGAGGATATTGGGATCTGGGATCTAGATGTACGTGTCTGTTGTAATAAATAATTTTAACTATCATTGAGGTGATTTTTGGTTTATGTATTTACATCTTCTTACAACATAACTATAAGGTATAGATCATAATAGAATTTTTCTATTGTCATCTAGTAATATAAATACAATTTGATCTTGCCATGCTTGAACTAACTAAAGTTTAAACTAATCAAATTTATCCCAGTTTCATGAAACACACTACTTGTAAATAAAGGAGCTATGCTACAGGACAAGTAATTGAGGGCTTGCTGGATATAAGTATCTGCCAAATTCTTTTTTTGAAGCTTTTTCCTGTTGTCTGGAAACTATGTTATAAATGTATGACAGATAAATACAAAATCACAAATTCCTAACAGATTTTCAAAATAAGAGCAGAGGATAAAAATATAAACTAATATCCAAAACATCACGTAGTTTAAAAGCACATAAATTTAATAAACTATTATTATTATGAACTATAGTTTAACAAAATTCACTGGGTTAAAATGTAATATAATGTGAAATTTAATGGTAATAAAGCAGAAAATATAGCTGTCTATTTTTTTTATTACTAAAATTATGTTAAAAATGAAGTAGTTAAAAATGTCAGAATATGAATATACAAATGCATTGAATTCTAGAATAGATTAACATTCATTTTCTCTGAATATTGTTCACATATAATGCAAGCGTATTTGTTTACTTTTTCAGACTAATTCTAATTTGATTCCAAGTGCAAAAATTGCTTCCTACTAGTTTAATTATTCTTACATTCTTATTTGCTTTCTTTAAATTAGTTTATAATGTTAAATTAGGTTACTGATTGTTTGAGTGTTGGTTGTTTTAAACTAATAACGTTACTGATTATTTGTTAATGAATGAATTTTTTTTAAAGAGGAACATATATATATATATAAAACTAATGTCTTATTAAAAAAGCATTTTAATTCCTGTTAACTATTTTGTTATTGGTATAAAATTCTTTTGGCCTGTTTTAAAACGGGTGGGAGATTAACATGATTGTATTATATTAATCAGCATTCAATTAGGGAGGATGTTACGTTTATATATGTTAATCTTTTTTTAAGACACTTCTTTAATGTGTTTTTTCTTTTTCTTTTTCCTTAAATATTTTGGCATTTTGTATTTTAACTGTTTTTGAGTAAACTAAATATTATAAAAAGCATGTTGATATGAATGTTGTTTCTGTTTTATGAAATCAAATATCAATGTACTGTTCAACATCTAATCTTTTAACATATTGTGTGTCCCTAGTTATATGCAGCTTCCAAGGACATGTGCAGAAAGGCTTAGTTCTAGAACTAGGAGAAACTGTTCAGATCTTGGAAAAATGTGAAGGTATGATATATTGAAAATATTTCTTCTGGCGTTTATGAACTGCCCCAACTACTTACTTTGCTTTTTCTCTTTATTCAAGTAGTAATAATAATCTGTGATCATAATGGTATCTTGTGGGTGTACTTTTGTAGCCAATGCTACACTAAATACAGTGTAGAATGTAAATTTTATATCCCCTTCCCTTTTTTCTATTCCTTTACCATCTTTTGTCTTGTAAAGAGGAGATGAATAAGATAGGAGAAATGAATTTCTGTGATCACTGAGGTTCATTGTTTTTTATTAGGCTTTGGGAAGTCAATCATGTTAGAGCTGTCTATGTGTTCCCCAAAAAGAGTGCATTTTATATTTTGCAAACCTATGTTTCAATAAATCATTTGAGAACCATGATTATTCAAATGCTTAGTAAATCTAATCTGACCCACTTTCTATAAGAAAGATTGAAGCATTATTAGTAATCCTGTCAGAAAGGGGTCAGCATATTTATTAACCATCTGTCTAGAAATAGTGGGACTTCATTTTTGGGAGGATAAGGGTGGCTTGTGATGGTTTTATCATGATAACCAGGAATATATTTAGATTTCTTAATGAGTTGCATTCTATTACATAGTCCATATTATTTAATACCAGTGACTAATTTCAAAACTTTCTTGAAACTATTGCAATATTTTTTTTTTAAAAAAGATACGACTGCTATTAAGCCTGCCCATTATGCTCATGTGACGTGGCAGTCATTAGGTGAAACGTAATGAACCCCCTATCCCTGCTCTCCCCAATGAATTGCAAGTGGAATGTGGAGTGCTTCCTGGGTGGGGGAGGCCGTTGGAGACCTAGTACAGGGACAGGCCCACCTGCCCTCATCTCCCAAGGTTGTCCCCTTCCCCAAGATGTCCCATGCTCCACTTCCAACACCGTAGATTCCAACAAGTTTTTTCCTACTCTTATTGGCTCCTCCCAGGCCTTAGGCCTGATTCCCACCCACCAGGCCAAACACCCTTCTCCTCCTTTACCTTTTAAAGGTCTTCCAGAGCTCTGGAATTAATTTTATTTTTGCACAGCCACGCAACATGGTTTTGAAAGTGACCACCATTTTATCCTGCCACAAAGTGGTGGTTGCATTTGGGTCGCTGCCATGTGGCCCAAGGATAAACTGCTTCATTTTGCTGCCTTAACAAGGCCTGCAGCATTGAGAATCTTCTACAGCACTGGACAGACCACTGTGATGCAGCAAAATGAAGCAGTTTGTCTGGTGGCCGGCATTTTGTCCCCATCCACAAATGGTCGGGACAAATCGGTGGCCGCATTTAGGTTGCTGCTGCACAGCCCTGGAGTAAACTGCTTCATTCTGATGCCTTACAAAGGTCCCAAGACTTTCTGTATTCAGATATGATAATTAGCCTCTTGCTATCTCAAGGAGGAAGTTTTATGCAGCATTCAGAAACTTCTGCTTCACTGTGGAGACTTTCCAATCAAAGGAAGCAAAATGAAGCAATTTGTCTATTGGCTGCCATTTTGTTATATTCACAAATATGTGGGACAAAATGGAGGTCACATTGCTGGGAACACATGGTCTGCCCTCCTTCCATATGAGGTCTGGCGAGTTTCAGAAGGAAAGTGGGATGTGATGGGTGTGTGAGGAAGAGGCCCAAACGCTGCAGGGTTCTGGCAGAGTGGGACGGGGAGAGTGGCAGGAGGGAACTGCAGCGACCCTGTGGTGGGTCATAACAGTGAACAACTGCAAGCCTGTTGCAGCTGTCATAACTTTCAAACGTTATATGTAGCTTTTGAGAGGTCTGTCATAATTTCAAAAGTTCATGAAATGGCCTGTCATACTTTGAGGTTTACCTGTATAATGAAAGGGTTATAATTGTATGTTAGATTATAAATAAAGGGTTAAATATCTATATTGTATATGACAACTAAGAACATTAAAATAGTGGCCTTTTATCAAGTATTTCGAAGTCTACTATTTTCTTTCCAAGTAGGTAAGTAGCTTTAATATTCCATGTAGTAATTGAGCACTTGTGCTTTTATCCTACGAAGTGATTATGTGCCACTTTGACTCCTAGCAACTACATAGATTAGTTTGAAATGTACTTGAGAGAAAATTGTAGCTATGAATTCAGAGTATGAATTTCAAACTAGATTAGGATTTGGTATTAATGGTGTTTATGCTGTGGCTAGATGGAAATCTTTGGGATGTCTAATTGCTGATATTGCCATATAGGAAAGAAAACCAAAGTTGAAAAGATAGAATTACAGTAGGAACATGGAATGTAAGAAGTATGACACTCTGAAACATAGTGAAAGATGAAATGAAATGGCTGTAAATTGACATCTTAGGCATCAGTGAATTGAGATGGATTGGGATTGAACATATTTATTCAGAAGATCATACTGTTTATTACTCAGGACAGAAAAAGTGTTGCTTTTACAGTTAGAAACATTATAATGCTTGGCTACAATGCAATCAGTGAATGAATAATATTGATTAGACTTCATGGACAATTATTTAATATGACAGTCATTCAGGTTTGTGCTCCAACTACTGATGCAAAAGGGACACTTAACCCCCTTTTGCATCAGTAGTTGGAGCACAAACTTGAATTTTATCATCATTATTTATAATCAGGTTTAATTAGAAATTAACATAAAGTGTAAGTATACAATGCTGGTGATTGGGGACTAAAATGCCAAAGTTGGAAAATTAAAAGAAGAAAACATAGTTGGATTGTATGGTTCAAGAAACCGAAATGAAGCAGGAGACTTGATTTAAATTTGCCACTCCAACGATTTCTTGATAGCTATCTTCAAATAAAATATTTTTATCAATGACTTGGAGTTGGGGAACATTTACCAAGTTTACAAATGATACAGAGCTTAGAAGGATAACAAATAGTTTAAAATTGAAATGGAAAATTAAAAACATCTAGACAGGCTTGAGCAATGGCCCAAAATGAATATGATGAATTTAATAGGGAAAATTTCTTATTTGAATTTGATAAGAAAAACAAAAAATAAAATGACTAACAATAGTATAAAGCCCAGATTGTGGAAGGAAATTGTTTTAATCTATTCTCTCCTGATCAAACCCCAGTTTGAATGCTTTGTTCTCTTCTGGGTCTCATATATCAATGGAAAGTGACAAACTGGAGCAATTCAAGGGAAGACTATCAAAAAGATGAGAGTTCTGGAAACTAAATCCTATCAGAAACACAAAGGAATATGTTACGTTTGCAAAAGAGATAGCTTTGGGGAATATGATAACAGTCTTCAAACTGACGTACAGGATTGTCGTACAGGAAAGAGAATGCAGAGGGTAGAATCAAAAACACTGAGCTAAAACTATAAGGAAGTATGTTTGGGCTAAATGTCAGAACAAACTTTCTGAGAATACAAATTGTCAGCCAGTGGATCTGGCTGTCATATATTTTTATTGTTGGAGATTTTCATATCGAGGCTGGATATTTTCTGTTATAGGTGCTTGGATGCTTTAAGAGATACTTCAGAAAGCAGAAACTGCCCCCAAATCTGTGATTCTATAAAATATAGGTGGGAGACATTTCTATTAATGTTCCTATTTCATTAAAAAAAGAAACTCAGACAACAACATCATGTAGTAAATTGATATTTTAAATTTCCATTTGATTATTCTGAAAGCAGAATTATTAGATGATCACTTATCAACATAAAAACTAAAAGTCAGAGCTCTAATTAAAGATATTGCTGGAATATCATATGAACCGCTTACAATTAATAAAAATAACAGAATTTGTAAATGTTAAATCTTTTAATAATATATTTTAATATAATTGAATTTATTTTATTTTAGGCTGGTACAGAGGAATTTCAATAAAGAGACCTAGCATAAAGGTATGTTTAGATGCTGCTTTTAACAAAAACAGTATTGAGTTTGATGCATACTTTCAAATAAACTTACAAAGCCACTGATAAATGTTGACCTGAACTAATGAAACAGTCTTCCGTATTGTCGATAAGTCCAGCAGAATATAGTGTTCTGGTAAGCTCTCTGTAGAGTTATAATAATAATCTCTTATAAAAGGGCAGTCAATCATGAAAATTGAAATACGGTAGTCAATAGAGTCGACCACGAGCCTTGGTCCTAATGTGTGGCACATTCAACATTCATTGCTAATGGTAAATATATTAGCAGTCAGTTTTGGTTATGTTTTTACTAGCATGACAAAGGACAACCAAATGCTGGTTTTACCCAATGCTCTTTACTTTAGTAATTATTTTGCAAGCCAAAATATGAAAAATATGTATACCATACAGATAATCCTTGACCTATGACTGTTTAACAACAGTTCAAAAATTACAATGGCCTTAGAAAAATTGACTTAAAACCCAACCTAGAAGTTACGACTATTGCACTACCTCACATGATCACAATATGGGTGCTTGGCAATTGTTTTGCATTTACAATGGTTGCCGTGTCTTTGGTCGCAATTTGCAACTTTCCGAGGTCCCAGCTTCTGACAAGCTAGATTCATTTAACAGCCACTTCATTCACCTAATGATCAGGGTAAAAATGGTTTTAAAATTAGGTCTTGTCACATGATGATTTATTTACAACTGTATCGCTTAATGGCTGAAATTCTGGTCCCAATTGTGGTTGTAAGTCAAGGATTACCTGCAATGATACACGTTCAGGATTCAGAAAAATTGTTAAGACTTGTATGTAATTGAGAATAAATCAATTTCAATCAATCAGATTTTCTAATCTATCAGCAGTTACCAAACTATACTTAAGTAGAGTTGTTAAACTGCATTTATAAAAACCTTACAAATGTATCACATTTCATTTGGGGGTAATGCAAAATACAGGAAAACAGAAAGAAGTAATGAGACCCCAAAACATAGATACCATAGAGTAACAAAAAAGAAGAAAAGGGATTCTAAAACTAGTTTCACCAAATGGGCTGTTAAATACTGAATTCTGCTACCCATCAATTGAAGCTTTCATTTAATTCTTCTTGTTAAAATAAATATAATCCATTTTTTTCTTGCAGGGAATCTTTCCTGCAAATTACATTCATTTGAAAAAGGCACTTGTCAGTAACAGAGGGTGAGTATGGACTTACATTATCAAGAAATTAATATATCTGACAAATAGATAGGAATCCATTAACATTATTTAATATATTCTTAATTTAAACTACTTTTGCATGTAATATTTAATACAGTTGTTTAAAGCTGAAATGCTGATATTCTACAAAACTATATATGTTCTAGCAAATAATTCCAAGAAAAAATTACATCCAATTTCTTCTCTAATTTTTTTTGCTAAACATAATGAGCATAGTTAAAAAAATGTTTTCTTAAGGATCACTGATTAGTCCTTTGTCATAAGAATAATACCTTGTCAGGAAATTTGACAGGCATGCTGTTTTTCTTTGCAGCTATGTGATATACCTATGAGACTAAAATAGATAACCCATGTTTTAGAGATATTTCCTTATTGGATTCCTCAGTGACATTGCTTCTAATGTATTGCGTTCGCTGTAAAAGTTAGAAATACATTCAGAGATTATCTGCCTTGAAAATAGCCCATGCCAGTCCAGTCAAATATCAGCACAGGATGTGTTTTATGACATTTTATATGGCATCACAAATTGCTTTATGATAATTTTAATGTCATTAGACGTTTTATAAAATTTATCAAATTTCAATTCTGTGAGAGTCATGGCTCCTGGATTTTGGATTCATTGTATAATTAGCCCATTTGAGATATTTTGGTTCAAAAGGTTTTGGCATAGTTTGCACTGTTTCACCCATTTAAAGGCTATAGGAATAAGAATTTTAATAATATATATAGATTAACCAGAGTATCAATTAATGTTTGTCAGTCCCACTGGGTAGAGCAGACCAGAAAATCAATTTGAAAAGACTACTGAAATTACTTCTATTGAGATTTATTGAGATTTACACAGTCCTGTAAATCTGATATTTGGACTGTTGCAAGACGCTCTACATGGGGCTACCCTTGAAAAATATTTGGAAGCTACAACTAGCCAGAACACAGCTGCGCAGATAGGTCTTGGGGCCCAGGATGGTCCATGCCACACTGCTGTTCGGAAAGCTGCACTGGTTGCCACTTTGCTTCCGGATCCAATTCAAGATGTTAGTTATCATCTTTAAAGTCCTTCATGGCATGGATCCAGCTTATGTGAGAAACCACCTCCCCCCATAGGATTGGCAGACTTCTGGAAGTCTGAAAATGTCTCCCCCTCCCCCTTTATCTGCAAGATAACTAGAAAGAGTCAAGTCTGAAACATTTTCTCAAGTTACATTTCTGTTTTGGACTCAGATTTCATTTAGCTCATTGTTTCCTTGGTTGTTGCTCTTCTTCTTTTTCTCAAGGTTATTCTTGCATCCCATTACACAATTCCAGTAAAAAGATAGAACTAAAATTGTCATAAAATAAAATTTTGTATAATGAAACGATACATATAAGGCAGAAGATTATTTGAGATTGAACACTCCACTATATGAAGTAAGTGTTGTGTATTGCGGGATGTTTATTATATATAAATGAATACATAGTTTCAAGGGAAGATGGAAATAAATGATTCCGCAGCCCTTCTTTTTATGACATTTTCACTGGTGTTTATACATTTTACAGGCAGTATGAAACAGTTGTTCCACTTGAAGATTCTGTTATTACTGAAGTTACAGCAACTCTCCAGGAATGGGCTATGCTCTGGAAGCAGTTATATGTGGTATGTAAGCAAAAGCATGCAGTTCACAGGGGTATAATAGTTATATAGTGTGATCGAAGATGATGATAATAAGTATGGTACTTAGAGACCACTTTCAAAGTCTAGTTCTTGAGAATCCAGAAATGGTCCAACCTGAATAGGTCCAGGAGTAGCCCATTATGCTTAATTCCCCGAATGGTTTAAGAAAACAAAACAGGATTCTTCCATAAGTACATGACCCTGTGGTGATTTTTTTATACTGAAAAGGTAACTATTATTTAAATGATTAGTAATACAGTAAAGTATTAAAAATAAATAATCCATTGTAACTTTTCATTGTGCCTTATTTTATAATTATAGCTAAGATAGGTCAATGAGTCTCAACTTTTTACTTAAGGGTGAACATTGTATAGCACACTGTTATTAGAGTAGATTATTTCCAGATTACAGGTAGTCCTCGATTTATGACCACAATTGAGCCAAAAAGTGAGACATTTGTTAAGTGTTCCATTTTATGATGCTTCATGCCACAGTAGTTAAGTGAATCACTATAGTTGTTAAGTTAATAACACACTGTTAAGTGAATCTGGCTTCCCTGTTGACTTTGCTTATCAGAAGGTCACAAAAGGTGATCACATGACCTCAGGACACTGTAACCATCATAAATATGAATCAGTTGCCAAGCATCTGAATTTTGATCACGTGTTAATGGAGATGCTGCAACAGTCGTAAATGTGAAAAATGGTCATAAGTCACTTTTTTCAGTGCTGTTGTAACTTTGAATGGTCACTAAATGAACTGTTTTAAGTCGAGGACTACCTGTATAATGTTGTAAACAAAATGTAGGAGCAGATAAAAGATGTGCTGAACTTATATTTTCTCAAGCTATGGAAGGCAAAAATGTCTTATAATATGCCAGCCAAACTGGGGTACAGAAAAATATCTTTCCAAATCAAAATAGATCAAATGTACAATATATGATCTATTAATAAGTATAATGATATATTAATAAGTATTAATGATATATTAATAAGTAATTGTTTATGAACACGAATGAAAAAGATGTCAACGCAAAACCAAAAGTGAATAATTAACATAGGTAGTCCTTGTTTAGCAACTACAATTGAGACCAGCAATTCATTCGCTTAATGATATAGTCACTAATTGGAAAATCATGTTACCACAACTTGCTTATGATTTTACTTCAGCTTCCCTTTTTCACCACTTCTCTGGAATGCTCGCCCTAGTACAGAGATAACTAGCAAAAAGGGAATTAATATTTGTATTTACTGTTAGAGCGTGCACAGCCTTATTGCGCAAGATAACCAAGGAGTAAACACAGTAAATGGTGGTCTATAGTAAATGGTGGTTTATCTTACACTATCTACAATATCATACACTAGGAACAATATACATACACAAACTAATATAGCAGAATCCAACAAACCACAGTTACAGTAGGAAACGGAGGAAGAAAGAAGACATCAACAGAGCCTTCCCTTTATACAAAGACTCTTAAAGAGACACAGACCCTGCTGAGTCATTCCCATTATTACATCTTACATCTTACATTACATAAGCTGGTTAGCTGTTAAATCAATACCTTTACGTTTACATTCTTCCTAGAGGAAGTGATTACAAGAATGTAAACAGGCACACAATGGAGAATACACATTGAAAGGAGTGTGTGAGCAGCAGCTGTTTCCCTAGCCCAGTTCCCCCACCATTCCAACCCTCCAGCTGCTTGGAGGCAAACAAAAGCTGAAGGTGTGAAAGTGATTAAAGTCTTGTCAGTTACAGCAGCAGCTGCAAGCTGACTAATGACAGTCACAGAGCTGCGCTTATTAACTTGCAGTTAGTATCTTTTGTAAAAGCATTGCTGTGGAGAAAAGCAGCACAGGAAGAAAATGCTTGTTTAAATTATCTCTCCACTCTACAAGGGGGGAGTTGGAAAATTGGTCAAGCACAACACACTTATTAATTTCTGTTTTTGGTGGTTTGATACACATCATTTTCAATCAATCAATCAGAATAGAGCTGGAAGGGAGACCCTGTACCATTTCAGATAGATGGTTGTTCAGTCTCTTCTTAAAAATCTCCAGTGAGGAAGCACCCACAACTTCTGAAGGCAAGCTGCTCCAATAGTTAATTGTCCTCACTGTTAGGAAGTTTCTCCTTAATTCAGTGAGTTATTTTTGATTTTTATCTTATAATAATAAAGAAGAAAAAAAATGAATAGTGATAATACAGTGAAAAAGTTGAATATATAACTATCAAATGAATACTATAACAATAATGAACAAAAAGAAAAGTTATAAATATCTATAAGTAATTAATTTAAACTTATAGCAACACAATGCTTCATATTCTTATAATGCATAGAATTTTTAAAGAATACTTATCAAATATATGTCCTAGATCCATTCCTTAAAATCAGGAGAGCAACTTTCTTTCCAATCTTATAAAATGATTCTCTTTCTAGCCCAAGCTGGATAAAGCCAGAGTTCTTCATAAGATACCAAATTTTAGGAATGTAATTCAACATCTTGTTGAGATCCTTAATAATACTTCCCAAAATCACATTATCATAGGTATTGATCTGAAAGCAAAAGAAAGCGTAACAGAACAAGATCAAATCATGTGAGTTAAATAATCTTTAAATCATTATTAAGGGCACCAAAATCAGAGAAGATGGAGTAATAGATGGTCTATATGTAGATCTAACAAAACTAGATCCTTGTTCAGTGATTACCTTAGTTATTACCTTACAAATAAAGTGACAATAAATGGTAATAAATAAGAAACATGTCAGTTTAATGTGAAGCTTGTGAAAAAGGCAGTTGAAGAAAACAAAGGGATTACTAGAGCAAAATGCGAGCTTATAAATACAAGAAAGAAGGTTTTGGCACTAAAACATGAAGATGGCTCTGTGTGTAGAACAAGACAGGAAATGTTAGAAATAATTGGAAAATTCTATTCAGAGCTATACAGAGATCAAGATCACTCAAAAGTAACAACACCCGCAAAAGAGGAAATATCAGATATCCTACTGGAGAAAGTATCAAGTGCCATAAAATCAATGAAAAATGGCAAAGCTTCAGGAAGTGACTGTATTACAGTTGAAATGCTGAAAGCTGGTGGTGACAGTTTACCCCAGATAACTAGCAAAACTTTACTTGAGATGTCTCAGAGAAGAAAAAAATACCTGATGCATGGAAAAATGCTGAAGTGATTCTTATGCACAGGAAAAGGGCCCAAGATGATTTAAAGAACTATCGCCCAATAAGCCTCCTTTCAGTCAATTACAAGGTTTTTCACCAAGATAATAGCAAAAAGAATATTGAGAACATTAAATGATGCACAGCCAAAGGAGCAGGCAGAGTTCAGAAGTGGTTACAGCACAATGGATCACATCAAGGTTGTTCAGCAAGTCATTGAAAGGCACAACAGTACATCATGCCTCAGTTTATGGCTTTTATTGACTACAAAAAGGTGTTTGACTCAGTATTCCAGCAAGAATAATTAAGGTATTGCTCAACCAAGTCATAGACACTGCTTACATAAACTTACTACAATCAATATATGAAAAAAACAATGGCAACAATTTGCCTTAATGATCTTAAAGTGGAATTCAACGTAGAACAAGGTGTACAACAGGGCCGATACAATATCACCTATCCTTTTCTCAGCCTGCCTTGAAGAAGTATTTCACAAACTAGACTGAGCAAAAGATGGAATAAAAATCAATGGTGCCTATTTAAATCACTTAAGATTTGCAGATGATGGTGTTCTCTTCTCACAAGACTCAGAAGAGCCACAAAGATACATGCAAGACCTGCAGAAAGCAGACGAACCATTTGGCTTAAAAATAAACCTGTAAAAGAGCCAGATTATGTTTAATAAATTCACCAAAGAAAGAAAAAAAATTATACCTGGAGAAGAACTAGATGTAGTAGACCACTAAATATACCTTGGCCAATGGATCTCAGTGGAAGGTGATATAATAAAGGAAATTGAATGGTGTGTTAAATGTGGTTGGCAGGCATTCGGCAAGCTAAGCATAATTTTCAAGAACAACTTCCCCCTATACCTGAAGAGAAAAGTTTTCAATCAGTGTGTGCTGCCTGCTCTAACATGCCAGTGAAACATAGACCATAACCTCGCAATCGGTACAAAAGCTACGAGTGGCGCAAAGAGCCATGGAAAGATACATGCTCGGCATGACAAGACAAGATGGAAAGACCTGCACATGGATTAGAGAACAAACAAATGTATACAATATCATCAAGAGAGTAAAGGAATTGAAATGAAAATGGGCTGGTCACATAGCAAGAAGAACCGATGGCAGGTGGACCAAGGCAGTCATAGAATGGGTCCCACTTGATAAAAAGCATCCATGAAAGAGGCCTAAAACAAGATGGATCGACGACATCAGCAAGTATTGCAGGCCCAATTAGCAAAAGAAAGTTCAGGACCGTATTGGTTGGAAACAGGTGGAAGAGGTTTTCATCCTGCAGTGGATAGACAATGGCTAAAATGATGATGATGATGATGATGATGATGATGATGATGATGATGATGATGATGATGATAAAACAGTAATATAATCATTTTCTGACCAATGCATGCACTTGTGGCCAAATTTCTACAACTAACAAATATCCATGCCAGAATGAGAGTAATGCTTTATCTAAATGAGATGGCAGCAACCAGTGGTCTTTGCAGCAATTTGCTATGTAACCATTTTGTATCATCCCACCAACCATATTGCTGGAACAGATTGTGATCACTAAATGAAGGCAGACTGTATGTTAAAGTATTGAACTAGTTCTATATTAAGACCTTACAGATACATATTTTAGTTTCTATAAATGGCATTCATGTATATTGTTTTTTTGATTTATTAGCACTGTTATATTTTTGGCTGTACTTTAAAAAAAGGTGTTAGCAATCTGATTGTGGTGGAATGTAGTCCCCTTCTCCAAGATAACATTAGTGATGTATACCCTTCCTAACCAATGGCACTTATTCTTCATAGCCCATTGTGATAAATCTTACTTATAGATAGTCCTATGCAGATAGTCCTCGACTTATGACTATAATTGGGAATGGAATCTTGGTCTTTGAGTGAAATAGTTGTTAAAGAGAGAAGGCCACTTGACTGCTTCACTCAATGACTGCAATCCCGGCACTTCTCATGTCACAGTCATATGAGGTCCTCACTTATCGACCTGCATGGTCCCAGGGTTATGAAGGCAACCGGCACTGCTGGGATTGCTATTGCTAAATGACACTTTGCAACTGCAGTTCTTTTTGGGGAGTAGAATGTAATGCGAACAGCTCTGCTCAGTAAATAAAGTTATATTCATCTGCCTCTGCAGTCAGTGCTTCATTGAAATTGGGTTTGAAGTGCTGCCATACTTCTGAAAATAATTATTTCACAATACATATGTATTCTACAAGCATTCCTTGTGGAGCAACAGTGTCTGTAGTTACAATGGTGATAGAAAGATAACATTGACCAATCATTGCCTAATAATAATAATAATAATAATAATAATAATAATAATAATAATAATAATAAAAAAGTTGAAAGGGACCTTGGAGGTCATCGAGTCCAACTCCCTGCTCAGGCAGGAACCCTACACCATTTCAGACAAATGGCTGTCCAGTCTCATCTTAAAAACTTCCAGTGTTGGAGCATTCACCACTTCTGGAGGCAGGTTGTTCCATTGGTTAATTGTTCTAACTGTCAGGAAGTTTCTCCTTAGTTCTAAGTTGCTTCTCTCCTTGATCAGTTTCCATCCGTTGCTTCTCGTCCTGCCTTCAGGCGCCTTGGAGAATAGCTTGACTCCCTCTTCTTTGTGGCAGCCCCTGAGATATTGGAACACTGCTATCATGTCCCCCCTCGTCCTTCTCTTCGTTAAACTAGAGGCCTTAATGACCTTAATGCCTTAATGACCTTCACAGAGCTGTAAAGCAAAGGAAAGCTAAAGTAATATCATAAGCACAGTTGTAGTTTTATTTACTACTACTGTGCTTAATAACTGAGTTGCAAGTCTCAGTTGTGGTTGATAAATGAGAATTACCTATGTTTTCAAATATGCATTCTGAAGTTTAAAATGTAAATTGTGCCATTCCTGGTTTTGTCAAGAAATTTTCAGGGTTCTCAATCTTTTTTTCTCCCTTTCTGCTTTTGAAAAAATAAAATGTTCACAGAAACATAAGATAGATCTGTTCTACAAGCTACGCCATGTGATGAATGAAGTGATTGATCTTCGCAGACAATTACTTTCTGGTCATTTGACCCAGGATCAAGTTCGAGAAGTCAAGAGACATCTCACTGTACGATTGGACTGGGGAAATGAGTAAGTACGGTTCTAGTTTTGTTTAAATAAATGTAATGGTGAAATAACAGAATTTGAAAATAGTCAGAAGCTTCATACATAGCCCACATATTGTCATATTACGCTCTTTTGGGATAAACAGTATTATTCAAAGCACAGAAAAATAATGAGAAGAAGTGAACAAAAAAAAAGACAGAAGTTAAGAGAATAGAAAAAAATTCTTAGTAAATCACGTTTACACTGAAATCATTCAAAATATATCTCCATGCTTTCTTTTCTCATTCTTGGCTCCTCCATCTCTATACATCATACCTTTTGCTCTTTAAACTTCTCACTTTTTCAGGATCCAACTCATTCATCTGTTAATTTTTCCGACTTCCCATTTCTCTCAGTATCTTTATTATCTCTCACTATATTAGTTTGGTGATTCAGGCCTCATTCATATTCTTTATATGACCAAACTATATACAGATAGTCCTTGATTTATGACCGTTTGTTTAACAACTGTTCAAAGTTACGCTGACACTGAAAAAAATGACTTATGATTAGTCCTCATATTTATGACCATCATAGTTGTAATGGAATTTGTGGGAAAAGATGCTGCCTAGAAAACAGTCAGATAAGAGAGGCAGGAGCTCTCTTAAAACTAGTGGACAGAGAAAGAAACTTGGGAAGGACTCACCCTAATTGATTAAGGAGTTAAACATAGCAGCAGGAAGATTGCACCTTCAGACTTGAAAGATTCTATTAATGTAGTTTTATAATAAAGCACAATTAGCTCATCTAGTTGTGTCTCCCATTTGGTTTAGCTGTGATGTTTCATATCCTCACTTTTTTTAGCACTTTTTTGGAAGCCAGACATAGATCCAAGACTTCCAGAATATTAAAGGGAAAAATTGCTTCTTCAAATCTCAACAACAGAACAGCAAGAAACAACAGTTAACTATAGATAAGGTCTAGCTGAGCAAGGTGAATTTCCAAGTATGGGAGTCCAAAGATTTACCACACCAAATCAAGGGAGAGAAGAGGTCATAGTTAATCAACAAGCCAGGATTGTAAATAACTAGATTCCAAGTGTCAAGATAGGCAAGCCAGATGCTGTAGTTGCTTCTGTAGTTTCCATTGTTCCTATGGAAATGTAAATACTCTGCAGAATATGCATAGCTGTGGTCAAACAGTGGCAGTGAGCTCTGCTTCTTGTTGCTTGCTCGTGAGTTGTACACTTCAGCAAGATGTAGAGATCCCAGAAGGAATTGCTGGGGGCACCAGTAAGTGCTAGAGAAGTCTACATAGCGACTGAGTCAGACTCTGAAAGCACGATATCCTTGGAGTCATATGATCAAAATTTGGTATTTACAATCCTGGGTCACAGGATCACCATTTGAGATCTTCTCAGGGGGCTTCTGACAAACAAAATCAATGGGGGAACCTGGATTCACTTAATATACAGTAACTGCATAATTTGCTTAACAACCATGGCAAAAAAGTTGTAAAATTGGACATGGCTCACTTAATGACCTCATCACTTAGCAATGGACATGCCAGTCCAAGTTGTGGGTGTAAGTCAAGGACTATTTGCACTTCTTTCATATTTATCACTCATTTTAGTTATGGTCATTCAGCAGCCACTCGTTCTTGCCCCATCTCTTGTTTTACCATACATACTTTTTAAATAATCAATTTTCCAGAATAGTTTTGAATGACCACCATTGGGCTGTAGATATTCTGATATTGTTGCTTCAGCTCAACTTCCGAGTACTGCTGCATTGCATTTGTTTGTTTGTTTGATTGGTTAGATTTTAATCCTGCTCCTCCCAAAATGACTCTGGTCAGTCCAAAATCTGTGTAGTGTCGCATATTGTAGTGTTGATAAAGTCTTCAGCATTCATTAGATAGTTATGCTTTGGACTTTCAAGCTTGTGCAGTGCCATGTTTGAAGTATTCTGTCTCTTTATTATCAGTGCTATATGTGTACGAAGGTGCAGTGCAAATCAAAATAGTTAATGGACTTGCTAGTACTTCATACATGTGCCTGCATAGAGACTTATAAAAAATCAAACCTTTTTTCTGTAACACCTCATAGTAAAGGTTGAACTATTATACTTGCTGTGATGTTTTTGATAAAAGTTATCATTGGGTAGTGATAACAGCCAACTACTAAATAATCCTAACCTTAACAATATGATGTTAAGTACAGATTCCCATATGTATAGTAGGATAAATAAACACTACAAGCATAATAATTGATAGGATATAGCATAATTATACTATGAAGGGTGCATTGCTATACGTACTTTTAATAAAGTAAATAGAAAGCCAGATTGATGTAGAGGATAAAGTGCTGCAAGCCAAGAGACTGAGTTCTAATTTCTAATTTTGTCGCAGGCCTAAGAAGTCACATAAGCTACAACAACAATAATAATGATAATGATAATAAAGTTGGAAGGGACCTTGGAGGTCATCTAATCCAACCCCCTGCTCAGGCAGGAAACCCTATAGCATTTCAGACAAATGGCTGTCCAGTCTCTTCTTAAAATCTTCCAGTGTTGGAGCATTCACCGCTTCTGGAGGCAGGTTGTTCCACTGGTTAATTGTTCTAACTGTCAGGAAGTTTCTCCTTAGTTCTAGGTTGCTTCTCTCCTTGATTAGTTTCTATCCATTGCTTCTTGTCCTTGGGCCAGTGATTCTCTCTAAGCCATAGTGAAAGGTGATGGCAAACCAATTTAGAAAATACTGCCATACAGAAAACTGTATGGACTTGTCCATGTAATTGTCAGGAATCAAGACTGACTTGAAGACATCAAAAATAAACCAACAACTAGTTACAGGGGGAGAGTTTAATAGAAATTTAAGCTCAGGGTTCTCTAATCCAAGTGACATTTCCCCATTATTGTGTTAATTATGAAATAGAGCAATTGATCTCTTTTATTAGAATGTACTGTATTTTAAACAAAGAATAGAAAAATGGGAAGCATCTTTGCTATGCTTTAATTTACAGTAAATTGCTGAAATGAATGAAAGCTATTCTTCTCAAATCTGAATCCATTTAAAGGATCAAATATGCATCTTGGAGATATTTTTTAAAAATTGATTCTGGGTTTGTTGGCTTGTTTCTTCATAGGCATTTGGGCTTGGATCTTGTCCCACGGAAGGACTTTGAGATTGTGGATTCTGATCAGATCAGTGTGTCTGATCTATACAAAATGGTAAGACTGTTTATGGAGAAGAAGGATATGTTTAAGAACATTTTGTGTAACCAAAAATTATTTATGCAACTGTGACAAGTATGGTATATTTAGGACTGGAAAGATTCAGATTCAAATCCCCATTCAAAAGGGTGATTTTGGCCAAGCAATCTCTCGGATTAATTTAAAGGATTGTTTTGAGGATAAAATTACAGTAGGAAAACCTAGCATCCTATTTAAGATTTTTCTGTATCTCATATTCAAAGGAGCTTGCAACAAATACATTTGTTTAAACTATAATGATCAGGATTAAAAGAATAATAAATAAATATTTTAATTTTCCAAGGTGACTCATTATCACCTTAGTCTTTCCCAGCATGCTGGTTGGGAAATTCTGGCAGTTGAAGTCCACACATGTTGAAATTACTAAGATTGAGAAACACTGCTTTATACTATGAGTGGCACCACTAACAACAGTTCTGAACAAGACAAACTGTACACATAAATTGACATAAAACAAGTAAAAAGTTTGTGTTTACTTTATATGAATGATTTAAAGTTATTTGAAAAAACAAAGGCTGTACTAGATTCCTTATTAACAAGCACAAAAGAATTCAGTAAAGATATTGTAATGAAATTTGACATTGATGTGTGTAACCATATTAATAAAGATAGACAGAATTGTTGAATGACAGAATACAGCTTAATAATGAAGATTTGATAAGGTAATAGCCTTATCCTTAGTGAAATAAACTGTGAAGGAAAAAAAACATGGTGTGAATGACTGTTAAGAAAAGAACCTTGATCAAGGAATCAGTCATGAAAAGCTCTTTAAAACAACAAAACTGTAGATAAAAAATAATTGAAAACCAATTTGTTAATTGAAAAAGCAAGCCAATGCATAATCAATATTTGAAGGATATAGAGAGGAAAAGTATAAAAATCCCACATGGACCTAATTAAAATCAGAAGTGTTAAAGAAACTGAAAGCTTTATTTTAGCAGCTCAAGTATGTTTGCAGTTTTGAGTTGTTATAACAATAATAGGAACAATAAATACAATTTATAGGAACAATAAATACAATTTTGGCCAGCTAATTGTATGAAGACAAAAATTCAATATGGAACAAACCACAGCAAATGTTGCCTTTATAGTGAAAAAAGGTGAAACAATTGACAATTTGATCTGTGGGTGCAGCAAAATTTCACAAACTGACTACAAGTCACATCATAACTGAGTTTCCAGAATTATTCATTGGAAATTTTGCTAGAGATTGGGATTGAATGTAGTAAAAACTACTGGGACCATGAAATTGAGAAGGTTTTGGAAAATGAATGTGTTAAGATCTTATGGGACTTTAAGATCCAAATAGATAGACATTTTATTCTTAACTTGCCTGATATAACAGTTATCAAAAAGAAGAAAATCTATTTAATTGATGTTGTTATACTGGGTGAGGCTAGGATTGAGAAAAACTTAATACCTTAATAATGCTATCTTAATAATATTTAGGCCCTTTGTTAGGACTTGAATTATTAAATTTCCAACAGTCTTAGATGGGCTTTCTGATAAGCAGCTTTGGGTACAGGTAGTCTTCTACTTTTGGCCATTTATTTAATAACTGTTCAAAGTCATGTCAGCATTGAAAAACAAACTGGTCTTTACACTGATGATCACTGCAATCCAAAATTCAGGTTCTTTGCAAGTGGCATGTATTTTTGACAATTGCATTTTCCCAGAAAGTCCTTTTTGCCCAATAGTCAACTTAAATGTTCGTGTTATGATTGGGTAATGACTTCTGTGTCATTATTATGCAATTCCATCCCCCCCTCCCCCATACTTTTGGGAAACTGGCTTAATCATTATAGCTAACTGACTGAATCTGTTCAAACAAATTAATTACATATTAAAGAGTAAAACTAATTCTGCTTAATTAAGTAAAGAACGAAAGCAGTGTATTGAGAAAAATAACACTTTTCCTGTCATCTTTACAGCATTTATCCAGTAGGCACAGTGTGCAACAAAGCATATCACAGGTAAGTTGAATTATAAAAGCATCATCACTTTCCTAAATATCACATGAATAGTAATACATGTAATGGTATTAAAAGGTTTTGTTTGACAGTGCCAGTGTACAGAAACTAATTTATTTTCTTCTGCAGCAACTTTAATCTTGATCTTTGTTTAGAACTGCTTGCATTAATTTGAAAATGGTATAGAATGTGATATTCATACTGTACACAGGTCTGTGTCCATGAAATGTTTGGGTTGTATGTATTTTCTCTCTTACATTACAAACTATATAGAATGTATTTAGCACAATACAGCTGAATTTCAAGATATGGAAAAGATCTGAAACATTAGTGGCAGCATCTGTGTTGCTGCTGAGATAACTTCAAAAGAAAGACTGTGTTACTAATGATTTCCATGAGCTTCCTCAATTTTTTTTCTTACCCTACCTTCCCACTTGTGTACAAGTATTTAAATCTGATAATTGTCTACTTAAGTAGAGACAATAACATCACTGTAAACTTCATCAAAAATGGAGCCAACAAGTCTTTGATCAATGAGATGAAAAAAGAGTTTAAAGGAAGGAAGAATAGTACCCATTGTCTCTGTCTGGTCCTCATACTTATGGATGTCAGCTGGATGGATATAAACCAACGTAACTGAATATACTTGCAAAACATTTCATCATTATGTATAGGTTACTTGCAGCTATATATAGCTAAATGTTATTTATGTTTAAATAACTCACCTATTCTTATCAACATAGGTACTATCTCATTTTCTTTTCAACTGCATTCCACAATTCAGGAAATGGTTAAGATAGTGCTGGGCTGCAGTAACTTAATAAGGACCAAAACCCCTGCTTTATTAAGCAATTTGCTCACATGGAATCTTACATGTGGTTGTGAAATTTAATGTAGAGCAAACAATTGGAATTTTTTTAAGGAAACCTCAAGTGTTAATAAAGAACTTATAAAAGGAAGAAAATATATAAAATTGCTGATATTTTATTATAAGGGTTTGTTGATTTGAGATTGTTACAGTACGTACCCTCACATATTGTTCATAGTTATTCACAAAACAACCCTCTCTCGTGCAATAGATAAAATAATAATTTTAAAAAGAGATGGGGGAATGGGTTTACCTCCAGATGTTGTTGAACCACAACACATAGAAACCCATCCAACATAGCCAGTGCAGAGAAATGCTGGGGATAATAAGTTTCATTTAATAATGAAAGACTACTTTTGTATCTAGATTTTCCACATTCCAGATTAATATGTTTAATACTGAACTTTATGTAACCTACTTTGATAGTAAATATTGTAATGTAGTTTTAGTAATAATACCAGGTATGTATCCTCATTTTTTTTCCATCAAACATCCAAATATATTTTGGTGGCATTGCTCGATCTCCAAATTGTTACAACTAAAAATTAGTGCACATGATGAATGTTTATAATGGGTATGTTATTAAATGGAAAACCTAAAGTTTCTAAAAGAAGGAATAAAAAGTCACTTGTTCCATAAATAATTGCATAACTATTGAATACGTGTACAGAAAATAAAGCTCTTTTCATTTCTTTTTTTCAAATTAGGTGGATACGATGAGGCCACGCCATGGAGAAGTATGCCGTCTGCCAGTACCTCACCANNGGAGGAGAACCACCGCATAACGGTGCCTCCCACTCCTAACTCACCGAGACGCCGCAGCATGATACCGTGGTCTACGGTATCAAAAGCCGCTGAGAGGTCCAAAAGAACAAGGACAGAGGAATACCCTCTGTCCCGGGCCCTCCAGAGATCATTGACCAACGCGACCAATGCCGTTTCCGTGCTGTGCCCCGGCCTGAAATTCTGCTATTCTGTTATAACATTATATTACAGTTAATGGTGAGATTATTGATGGGCAACCAAAGTCTGCCTAATTTAATAGACAGTACAGCAGACTTTAACTACTGTACTTTCAAAGAAACTGTATCATACTGATGCAACAGTAAAAGTTGTACATAAAAGAGTTCAGAATTTCTAGGATATTTTACCAGGAAAGGAGTTATAAAATGAGTCTGTGAATACTTATAAAAGGAATAATATAACAGGGCATGAGCTATGGCAGTGGTGGCGAACCTATGGCATGCGTGCCACAGGTGGCATGCAGAGCCCTCTCTGTGGGCACGCACGCTGTCGCCCCAGTCCTATGCCTTCAGCTGGGTTTTATAAACCTTTTTGCTTTAGGCCTCTGCCGCCGTGTGCAAAAAAAAAAAGGTTCTATCAGTCAATTTCAACTTCTCGCGGGAAAAAAAAATATCTTGCAAAGTTGGAATTGATTGGTTGAACTTTTTAGTCCCACCCAGTCTGCTGTTACCACTGCAGCCATGCCCACCCAATGGGCCACACTCACCCGGCACTCGACGATGCATAAGTGATTTTGGGTTGCAGTTTGGGCACTCGGTCTATAAAAGGTTTGCCATCACTGAGCTATGGTTTCATTGGCCCCTTATCCACAGGGGCACAGTCTCAGCTCATAAGGGACTTTTTTTATATAGGCTCTTCAGAACTGCCAAGGAGAGAGATCTCTAGTATATTGGTTGGGTGCAGTGAGAGGTCAGTTGTAACCCTTCATCAAGATAACCTTTTTTGAAAATATAGATTTAATTCTGACTAGACTAGAATAAAATAAAGTATTAATGATAGACAAATCCTTGTTGCCTTTCAGTGAAAGATTTCTGGTAAGGTTGAACAAGAATGGGGGTGCCAAGAATCCAGAGAAGATTGATCGGATGTGTACACTTTTCACAGTATGTATTGCTTTATGGTCTGTATTGTCAAGTGAGACTTTTCCTTTCCTTTACCTTTTCAGCCAAGATTAGTTTCAGATACAAACAAAATTTGATTCATGCTGAATTTACAAATTAATTCATACGTTTCCATTTTTATCACATAGAAGATAAAAGAACAATGTTCCTAATTGTAGTTTGGTTTGAAACTGAACTTCAAGAAGCTTCTAATTTGATGCAGGTGTTTGATAATATGTTTAATAGTAGGTGGTGGTAGAGGGATTAGTAGTAATCCTGAGACTTCAGAATTGCTAACTTACCTAGGATGGGCATCCTAGGTAAGTTAGCAATTCTGAAGTCTCAGGATTACTGAGGATCTCCTATGCTCATTAATATCCAGTCTGATTTACCTCAGTTTATAGAGTAACCAAGCAAGATCACAGACTCATGTGATAGCTGAATTTGAAATTATTTTTTGTAAGTGAGTCTTATTCATCACAAGGACCAACAATCTTTAATGAAAGCTTGGGTGAGAGTGGTAAATAATAATTCTAAAAACCTAAGTTCTATTGTAATAGATTTTCTGTGCTGATTTGTGAAGAAGACAGTTAAAAAGAAATATAGATAGTCCTCATTTAGCGACCATTAAAAGTTATGACGCACTCCTCAAAAGGTACTTATTACCTGGTTCAAGAGTTCTGATGGCAGCACTCCCCACAGTCACATGACAGCATTTCAGGCACTTTGCAACCGCTTACCTTATGACTGGTTGCAGCATTCTGTGATCAGGTGATGCAGTTTACAACTTTTTTTTTACCAAAAACTAGCTGAAAAGGCCAATTACTGGCAAAAAACATCCACAGGAATGCATTGACTCAACAACTATCAGGTTTGCTTTACGACTGCTGCAAAAAAGATTGTAAAATTGGATCAGTTACGTAGGTGCCTCGACTTACAACCATCATTACTTACAATTGAAATTCAAACATCCATTATAATCATAAGTTGAGGACAACCTGTTCTTCACATGGTCATTTGCGAATGATTAACATTTCTAAATTTATAATACCACAAATTTTGTAGAACATTATTGTTTTAAATACTTAAACGAAATATGAGCCAGCGTCATGCCAGCTTCTGTTTTGTGGTCTTGTTGTGAGGAGCAACTGTGTGGAGCACTCATAGACGATCTCAGGTCCTCTTGTCTGGAGAGTAATTAGAGTCTTCATTCTGTCCCAGTCATTGGTTCCACTTTAAGTAGCGCAATCTTCAGTTTGCTATTTCTTCCCTGGAAGTCCAGACTTCCTTTCTAAAATATTTGTGATTATGAGTTTTATAATTTATACTTTCATTGTAGTTTAATTGTTTATGCTGTCTTTTAGCTATATGTCCAAATAATAGCTTTGCAAAGTAAGATGGGTAGCATATAAATTTGATAAATAATATATAAGCAATATGTTCAAAGTGTATGAAAATATGTAGATTGAAAGCAGATAGGTATAGGGGCTATCCTTTAGATGTTCTGGAAGAAAAATAAATGTATTTAATAAAATATTAAAACTAATGATAATGTTCTTTACTATTTTTAGAAGAAGAAATGTTATTTTATATTTAGAAAACTAAGACTGACTATTTAGTTCTAATACAAATGATTATGTGTAGAGTTTCATGTTATTTTAAAAGAGAAATCAGTGAAAAACTTCAGTTTCCAGAAATTGTTTAAGTTTAGAACAATGAGATAACATTTATAAATTTCTGTGTTTTTATTTTCATTTTTCTTTCCTTTCTCCCTAGTCTTTCATATTTTTTTGTGGACTTTGTAAGAAACATAGAGGCTGCTTTTCTGAAATGTAAATATAACTTAGAAATGTTGCTAATTTATTTTTTCTTTTGCATCTTTCCTATTTATAAGGACCTTGGCAGCAAAGATATGAAGAAAGATTTGTACATAGTTGCCCATGTAATCCGAATAGGTACAGTATTCCTTATTAAAAACATTTACATTTTTATTTAAACAACAGAATTAATATATGACATGATCTGATGTATAAGTTGTGATAGTTTCTCTGTCTGCTGGAGACAGTAACAGAAGATCACTTACGTTTTAATACTAATTGTTAAAGACTTCTCAATTATAAGCATACTCGCTAAATGTTTTAATGGAATAAACATTAATTGTATATCTATTCCAACATATTGCATGTGTTATTTTTATATTATATTTTTATATTATATTTTATATTATAAATCAATCTGTTAGAAAGGATAATAACATACTTCTGGCAGCGCCTATCTGAATTATGTTTGACTTATTTTGATTTATTTCAGTCTCTGCTATTTAGAGTTGCGCTGCTTTGAAAAAGACTTGGAAAAGGTGTCTTGGAAATAAAGCAGCTGCACCTTCAGTGTAATTACCAAAAGCAGGCCTACTACCGTAGTTTTCAGGTTTGAGTTGAAGACTGAAAAAAACATCATGTTGCCAAAAACATTTGTGAGCAAATATTTAACCAGGGACTGAGCTGCAATATTTAATGGCGCAAATATCTCATTTTAATTTCAGTATTTAAATATTTTTGCTCCTGAATAGAAAAAAAAACTTCTCTCGAAATTGTTAGGCCATTAGAGCCACAAGAATTTGATGGGGATCATAAGATCATTAAAAAAAACCCCACTGGATTACATTGCTCTCCCTTTTCCTCTGCAAGGAGTTTGAATAAGAGATGGGTGACTGCCTTTTCCCCAGAACTAGTTTTTTCTTCATCTGCATGCACATTTTATCTGACTTTTTGCCTGCTCCCAGAGTCTAAAAAACATTTTCTAATTAGCTGTCCTTATTTTCGAAAGGATAGCCAGGATATTAAAAGGGACCATTGCGGTTGACAGAGTTTGTGAACAAAGAGAGCTTGAAATCCAGCAGAAAGTTTTAATTTGCTTAATAGCACCAGATTAATGGCTATGTCTTTTCTCCTTATCTCTGTCAAAGATGTTGGACTTTCTTTTCTTGATTTTTGCTTGGTTATTACTTTGTCCCAAATACAGTGAAAAGAGACAGGATGATTTTGAAAAGATTACAACTATAAGCGCAGCTTGGATGCAGCCTCAAATTCCTTTAGAATAGGACTCTTCTAGAGTAAAACAACACATGAGAATTATCTTGTGCACTGCATTTTAATTTCCAGTAGCTTGAATCTTATGGCAGCTTTCTACTCAAAAATATGTTTTGTGTAAATCAAATTGAAAATAATGGGTAGCTAGGAGATTGAATGCAAAAGCAAGCAGGCAGGCAGAAAGAAGATGACTGCTTATGTGGCTTCAGCCAGCCATTCATAATGGAAAAAATGATGCAATTTCATGTTAATTCATAAATGGTACAGTAATTAGTACATCCATTTTTGTGAAATTTAAATAACTTTAATATAGAATTTGCATAAATTAAAACAAGGACAAGTTTTGTATTTCTGCTTATATTCTATCATTAAAGTTTTGCCTCATGATCAGGAGTTATGGGTTTTTTTTTTATTTTTACTGACAGGTTCTGCAACCTAAAGAACCCTTCATTAGACAAAAGATAAGTGAAAGGGGCACCCGTAAGGATATGGAGATTGCAGAGAAACTGAATAAATTCTCTGCTACTTTCTTTATTGTAGAAGATAAAAGACAGATCTGTGAGCCTGTATTTAGTTTATCAGAGCAAATTAAGCAATTTGAGAAAACAATCTAGGACATTTTGAGAAAGTAAAATATAAAGAATTCTTGGGTCTTGATGACTTGAACTATCAGAGGTAAAATTGCTGATTTCCCTGCAAGAATATATAACTTATCCCTCAAATTCAGTTTAGTGCTAGAGGACTGTAAAGTAGCCAGTGTGATACCAGTTTTAAAAAGGATTCCAGGGGAGATATTAAAAATTATAGTTTTGCAAGATCAATCCTAGGAAAGTTGTAGAAATACTATTTAAAGAAAAAATTGCTAAGTAAATAATGAAGAAAGTTTACTGAAAAATAAATAAACATAAATTCTGCAAATATAAATTCTTCCACAACAATCTATAATTTTTTAAAGTGGACAAAAATGTTTCTGCCAACTGATTTTTCAAAAAAGCCTTTAGAGAATTCTTCATCAATAGTTTTTCAAGTAAACTTAGTGATCATGATGTATGAAGATACACTCTTTATCATTTATAATTGGCTAAAAAACAAAAGGTAAGGTTTAGGATAAAATGGTCAATTTTCTTAGAAGATGAAAGTGTAATTCCTTAAAGATCTGTGCTGAGATCAGTGTTTTTATGGTTTATGGTCAAGTTATCTTGGAATAAGCAGTAAGTTGGCAGGGTAATGAAATCTAAAATTTATGGTAAACAGCTCTAGAAAGGTTTTTTTTTGCAGTACGGTAAAATGGTAAATGAAAGGCAAGTACAGTTCAATTGAAACAAGTGTAAAGTGATACACATTGGGTCACTCACATCCCATTTCACAGATAGATTTATGTAGTTTGAGCTATTTCACCCAAAACTAATAAGGAAGGTGATCTTGGGATCTTAGCAAATAGCTCAATAAAGTCACAATTCAATGTGCAGCAACTGGGAAAAAGGCAAATGTCATATTAGAGATTGTCAGGAAAGAGATTAAAAATAAAACTGTCAAATTTTTATCTGCTTCCACTAATATATTTTGGCTAGAACCTTTTTCTTAGCACAGAAAGAAAGGCTCCTGAGGAAGATATGATTGAATCACCCATGACCTGGAAAAAAAGTTTATGACACTATTCTCCTTTTCTTGAAACACTAGAACCCACATTAATCCAGTGAAACTGATTGAAACAGATTGAGAAAAAAATTAAAAATAATTAATTTGTGGAATTTAATGTAAAAGATAAATTGATGGCAACTAATATGAATTATTTTAAAATGCACTGGATAAATTCATGAGATGGCTATCGGCCTCAAGAGTTGTGGGCAGCATGCCTCTCAAACAACTTATAGGGAACTTGCTGGAAGAGGAAGCATCTAGTTGTAAGAAACAAAATACTGGACTATAAAGGTCTTAGCCTGATTCAGAAGAGCTTTTCTTCTGCTTGTTTTAGGACGTATGTTGCTAAATGACTCAAGAAAGGGTCCATCTCACCTGTATTACCGGCGTCCATATGGCTGTGCTGTATTGAGTGTCTTGGATGTAATTCCATCAATTTCTGAACTCAAAGAAGAAAAGGATTTTGTTCTCAAAGTTTACACGTAAGTTTATTTAGTTGAAGCATTTAGTTGTTTTTAACTCTGTTATACTCTGCCCAGAGTCACTGTTAGTGTGATGAGTAGCTGTATAAATTGGTTTAATAAATAAGTAAATAAATAAACAGAAATGCCATAATCTGTTAATCTCAAGTCTAATATTTTTCTGATATGTAAAATATAATTTAGGATGTGTTATTTAAAAATATTAATTAAACAATTAAAATGTATTATCATCTATGACAAGCCAATATGTGACTATCATATCTGCCTGCAACACTTCAGAACTAAAGTTGGAAGTTGCTTTGGAGAGGTGTATATTCTACGCCCATTAGCATCTTCTTAAAGAGGCTACAACTTTAACTGAAATTATTTGGTAGCCACACTACTACAGGAAAATTTAGGTTTGGTTTAGCTAGTCAGTGATAAGACTGCAGCAAGATGCTTTGGAGTGGGTATGGGTATGCCTCTGGTGCCTCCTTAACTAGAACCCATTTTTTTTCTGGGATTGTGCAATCCAAGATAAAATGTACAATTATTATCAAGGCAATGATTCACTTTTTTTTCAGAAGAGCAGCATGAAACAGCAAATAATTTGCAGGCAAATTAAGAAATCACTTATGGTGGCAGATAGAGATGAACTGCTTCTAAGTCATATACAAGCTCCAAGAACCATTTTTAGAAGTTCCCAAGGCCCTCCAAATCATCTCACTGGATTTAAGTGGCAAAGGGACAACGTTTAAAGTGACCGTTATCTATTGTTCAATTGTTTAATTAATGATTAAAATAGACTCATTGTATCTCCACTACATTTAAACAGCTATATTTTTCTTGAATCCTCTAAGGACATTTCCAGACTGAGCTGTCAAAAGTCAGCAGGCATATATACAACTGTTTAGACCTATCCTTGTGAAACATTACCATATTACCACCTGGTCTCCACCAATCCTTATAAGATGTGGGGGGGGACCCATTCTCAGTTGTAAAAATAAAATAAAATAATTGCATGTTATCTCTTATTCAATCGTTGACTAATACTGATGATGTTACCTAGTTTGGGTAATGAAATGTCTGCAAGAAAACAACCAAGTTCAAAGAGCACCAAGGACCCCTCATTTCAACTCTGACCTACAAATATTCTCCATTATTGGATATAATTTTCCTAGTGATGAGTCAAAATTAATCATGGAGTTTTTAACCAATCTACTCCCAAAAGTGCTATTTCAAAAAATCAATTGGACTTTCTTTGTTTTTGCTTGAAAACATTTTGCTTCTCATCCAAGAAGCTTTTTCAGTTCTGAATGAATGGTGGAAAATGGAAGGATTTATATTCCTTGCAGTCATCTGGTCGTTAAGCACTCTTTCTAAGAGTTGTTGAGGCCGCTTGGAGTTTTATTTGTGCCATCAGGGTCACCTGAGTAATGCAAATAGGTGTGGAACTTTCTTGGGACTGCTAAAAGGACTGTGTTGTAGACAGAAGATAGGTGGTGTTGTATCCCTCCCTCTCTGTTGACAGGGAGCTTTTCAATTTTAATGTAGATGGCCTCTTTGACCCCTCTTTCAAACCAGCGGTCCTCTCTGTCCAGAATGTGGATTTTGCTGTCTTCAAAAAAGTGCCTTTGTCTTTTAAATGCAGATGGACTACTGAATCTTGTCCTGATGGGTTTGTTCTCCTATGTTGGGCCATGTGTTGGTGAAGTCATTTTTTGTTTCTCCAATGTGCAGATCTATATATGTCTCACTATATTGTATTGCATAAATCAAATTGTTCAGTTTATGTCTGAGTGTTTTATCCTTGGGGTGGATAAGCTTCTGCCATAGTGTATTTTTGGGTTTAAAGTGTAGATGTATATTGTATTGGTTGAAAATCTTCCTGACCTTTTCCGATATTCCTGCAATGTATGGAATGACAATGTTGCTTCATTCGTTGTTCTTTTCTTTGTTACGGAAGAACTCCGGCTGGGTTTTTCTCTGGATTTGATGAAGGCCCAGTTGGGATAATCACAAGTTCTTAGGGCCTCCTTGACATGTTTTAGTTCTTTTTCTTTTCCATATTTGCTGGTAGATAAACTTTCAGTCTGGTGGTGTAGGGTTTAAAAAATATTGCAAGTAGCTATCATAATCCCAGCAGTATTGTCATGGAGGAGTTCAGAAATCAGGTTGGTGATTGACACACAAACCCCTTCGTGTTTTTACACATTTACGTGAGGGCAAGGCTTCATGCAACTGGTACATCAAGCAACCCCTATCATCTAAAAAGTAAAAAAAAATAACAAAAATGAAACATACCACCATACTCTCCGAGGTGAGATCTGTACTGACCCTCTTGACCTCTCATAAGGCTTGAGTACCTGGTTCGGTCAGTGGATTTGAGGGTATCACTCTGAAGGTGGTTAGTAGATTGAGGGAAGCCCCTTCTGTGATCTTCATACTCCTTTCTTCCCCCATCTTTTAATCTTTTAATGATAATTTTTATTATAACTAAGATTATTATTATTTTGTCTTTTAGAGTTTCTGGTTGTAAGCCACCCAGTGTAGCCTCTAGAGGAAATAGGCAGCACATAAATCCAATACATACTTACAATACATACCAAGGCTCATCAAACATTTATTCCATCTCACAGAAGACAGGTGCAGTTATTGTCTTGGCCCAATGCCCAGACAAAAAGCCACATTTTAAAAACTTTCCTGAAGACTAACAAGGTTGGAACTATCCAACTCTTAAGGAAAGCACATTCCTAAAGGGAGGTACCTCAGCAGAAAAGGCAGACTTCATAGGTCTCTTTGGATAACATTGCCTCAAGGAGAATCCTGGAGCATGCCCGCTCTGGGAAAGAGCATCAAATGGGCAGAAATAACTGGAGATAAGCAGTCATGCAAGTAACCTGGGCCTCTGCCAAGAAGGGCTTTGTAACAAACCTTGAATTGTACTTGGAAACCTATAGGGAACTAGCACAGCATGTCAAGTTTGGGCATTATATGGGCATGTTGTGATACACTTCTAACTGCCCATGCTGCTACATTCTGAACCATTTGCAGTTTTTGAATGGTCTTCAAGGGCAGCCCTATGTGGCAATTGTCCAAATGGGAGATGACTAAGACATGAATGTCAATCTTACTAGTTAGACCAGACCAGAAAATTTTGTTTGTTTGTTTAGTAAGTAAGTAAGTATGAAATTTATTTGCTTCCCATCTTGTCTCAAATGACTCTGGGCAGCTTACAGCATAAAACATTAAAAAAAACAATTAAAAGCAACTGTAGAAGAAGGTTAAAAATGGAATTAGCTATAATAACAGAATCTTCCATTTTGATATACCTCCTTCTCCTTCTTATACATTAGTTCACTAGGGAAACATTTGCTTCAGCTATTTCTAAATGCATTGTTCTAAACTTAAAAATGTCACAGCCCCTTTGCATAGGTAACTTGATATTTCCATCAAGGTTATCCTCCCTATTTTCCACAGCATGTGAAAGGTACAATTGGCACTCAAGAGGCTGTGCAGAGGCTCTTCTAAGCATGGCTGCCACCTGCTCCTCAATTAGGAGCTGTGAGTCCAGAAAGACTTCCAAACTGCAAACTGTTGTGAATGAGAATGCAGCCCCTTCCAAAACCTACAGTTCAGAGGTACCCAAAACTCATTTAGTCTTTGCCATTGACTCGAAGCCTGTTCTTCCCCAGTCAGGCCCACAGATCCTCCAAACACTGGAAAATATCTTGACAGCATCACTTGATTGACCCAGGGTGGTGATTTACAAATGAGTATTGTTAGCATAGTGATGTTAGTTAACTGAGTGCTGACAGATGATCTATCCAGAAGCTTCATGTAGATGTTAAGTAAAAATTGTGAGAGACTAAAGCCCCGAAACACCCTGCAGAGCGGACATTTAGAGCTACCCTTTTCTCTCCCCACTGATTGTCTTAGTATCTGAATGGTTCTGCCTACCACCTAGTGGTCTAAGACCAGGTGACCAGCTGCCATACCCCACCCCTATAATCCAGCCACATCCACACCACTGCTCTGGCTCCTCTGCTCCTATCAAGGTGGGCAGAAGCAAGAAAATATACCAAAACTAGTGAGTAAACTAGGGTAGGTTTTTACACCCAATTTCCATTTCCAATCCAAGGGAGGATAAGCAACAATACTCCAGATAACTTCCCCCTTCAGCCCCACAGAACTACTTCAAAGTCCAGTCAGGATAAAGATCTTAAGTTCAGAATTGTTCTCCAGTCAAACTTTCTGAAGCTGAGACTGTTAAACCTGAAATCCACTGAGAGATGATGAATCCAATCTACATTCTAGCTTCTTTGATGTTCACAAGTACCACCCAAGATGGCTGCTATCTCCCTGGATATACCTCAGCCTAACTGCAGGATGATGATTGGTTTTCCTGCAAGATCACCAGCCGGCTCCCGGTCTTATTGATATTTGACACTAATGCTCAGTTGCCTCAACTCTCTGAAACATTGACGACAGGCATATCAGAGCCATCAGTCTCATCTTTGCACAGCCAGGGAAACTGGTCATTACAAGTTTGCTACCATTTATCATCATCAGGAGGAACATCTTCAAAGGCACCAGCATCACTACTAGGCTGCTCAGTGGCTGAGTGGCAGTGTTTCTATCTGGAGTCTCTTGCTGCTAAACTGTTGATCAGAGGCTCCATCCCAATCACTGTCCAACTAACATTGCCAGCTCTTCCTCCAATTCCAGTGAAGACATTACACAGTTGTCCAACAGTTGCTTTGAAGACTTTAAATACTGCTGCAGAGGGTTTCTGGGGAACACCAAAGACCATACATGCCAACCAAAGAAATACCAAAAAACTTTCCTAATTTTCTACAAGCTTCAATGCATCCACACAGAAGTTATAACATATTTTCCTATAACACCAGTGGTGTGTCTTCAGCAACATGTAATTAATCTTAGCACCATGACAAGAGAGAGAAAGAGGGGGAGAGACATAATGCTATCAAAATTATAAAATTCCATTATTTTTCTGAATTCACATCCAGAGAAAACAATAATTATTTCATTTTCCCTCAAAAGTTTTATATTGAAGTTGCAGTAATAAACTAATAAAATGCCTCCCAAGAAGACCAGACAGGTGATGCAAGATGAGCTAATTTTACTTTATTGTAAAGCTACATTAACAGATTCTTCTAAATCTTAAAGTACAGTTCTCCCATCTTTTTTTACCACCTGATAAATTAGATCAGGGGTCAGGAATTCTGGGAGTTGAAGTCCATGAATCATAAAAGAGCCAAGGTTGACTACCCCTGAATTAGATGGATCCTTTCTAAGTTTATTTCTCTGCTCATTTTGCAGCTGTGGGCTCCTCCCCTTTTATCTGATCATTCTCTAGGCAGCACCTTTTCCCCTCATTTCCCTAGGGCATTCTCACATTCCAATACAACTACCTACCTTACATATTTTAAAATAATTCTGTATGAAACTCCATTGGGTAGGTCACCCTATTATAGTTGTGTTGTGGTATTACATGCAAACATATAGGGGAATAATTTTGTGTTATCATACTGCAACCCAATTTTGTCACTCCACACTCTACCACCATGAATGTCTAGTTTTAATTTTTTTTCATTTTGCTAAGTATTTTTGCACTGTATTGCTTGTACTCATATAATCAGAATATCTGTCACCACTGGGAAATAACTTGCTTCTGTGCTTCCATGTTCAACATGAAATACTATAATTTTTCATTGAAAGCAATCGTGTTTATATAGGTCCATTTCCTTTATTGGGGTGAATCAGAGTGGTACAAAAGATTATGCAAGCTTTGAAGTTTTCATCAGGCAACTGAATTCTGCATTTCAAAGTCATTTCCAAGGAGATTTTACTTTGCATACATAATTAATACTGGGTTTGTTGGCAATAGATTATATCTTCATGAGAGAAAGGGGCTTTTTAATGTATATACCCTTTCTTCCATAGCAAAACTCAGATTTTCTCAAAACTTCCACTCCAGCTAGAAGAGTTTTTGTTCTTTTGGAAAGTGTAGGCAGTTCTTTAGAGAAGGGAAATAATCAAGAAGCTAAGGATTAGAGCCCTTAGCCTTTAATAAAAGGAAACTCTACAAGAAACTGGAAAAAGTCCAAGAAACAAGCAGATTTCAGGACATAATAGAAAATATTTAACAAGTTTAGCTGAAAATATTGCCAGGGACAATTTTTCCTACTTTGATGGCATATACTTAAAAATAATATTTCATCTCTGCTTAATATTTCCATTTTCCAAATTAAATGGTTTCTATAAATTAGGAACAGTCCAGAATCATCATGTATTCTGCCCATGTTTCTGTTTGTTATTTTACGAGTGGTACTTTCAAGTCACTATCTGAGATTTGAACAACTCTGCATGTTTATCTTCATTGCCTTTAAATATTTATTTGGGACTGCTTAAACACCAAAAAGAATTTTTACTTTTTTTGCTTTAAAAGCATGATTTTACAGTAGTCCTTGTGCCTTATTTAANGACCTAATTGTTTAGAGATGGATTTACAAGTGGCATTTGTGGTTGTTAAGTGTGGACTTCATGTATTCCACTTTTATAAGATTAGTATATCTCTGAAAAAGAGGAGAGGAAAGAAAAGGCTGATTTTTCTAGTCACAGACCTCAATGCCGGGAGATAGCACTATAGATTTAATTTTTTCTCATTTTTTTCTCTAATTTAGCAGAAAATGTGGGCACCCTGTTTCTTTTACATACCATGGCTGCAGGGAGAATGCCATATAAAGCACTCCCTAAAAGGTAGATGGTTGCAAAAAGTGCTACCACACACAAAGCAGGCGATGGAGCGAGGTGTAAAGGAGTTGTCACATTCTGGGAAAGAAAAAATAACAATTTAAACCATGGCAGATGAAGAGGAGGTGGATATTTCAGCTTTATCCCTTAAGTGAGATCTTAGTCTGCCATTAGGTCTGGCAGAAGAGGCATACTTTGGGTTTCATTTACAAAAGAATACCATCTGATGGGACTCAAAAAGAGAGCCTTTTCTGTCACAGCAACCGCCCTCTAGAATGCTGTTCCCACAGAGATTTGATTGACAAGAGGGTTGAGAACTCTAATCTTTTATCCTATGGACTGAGACATGCTGCAATAACATAACATACCGTGTTTCCCCGAAAGTAAGACCTATCCCCAAAATACATTTCCTTCTGCCACAGAAGAAGTGGGCCAGCTGGGTGGGGCTGCCGCTGTGGCAAAGTGAGTGGAAAAGACACCCCCCCCCCCGGAAATAAGACCTGGTGCCTCTTTGGGAGGCAAATAAAAAAATAAGGTCTTATTTTCGGGAAAACACGGGTATATAACCCCCCCCCCCACACACACACACACTATATGTCTGTGTGTGTGTGTATAAGTTCCTTGTACAGTAGTATTAATTTTTTATTTCAAATGTCATCATCTAATTGAATGAGTAATTATTCCTTTATTTATTCATAATTTCAACTTTTATTATGATCCATGAATGTTAAGCTCTGATACCATCCTTTTACATTCTCAAATAGGAATATAAGATATGTAAAGAGCACCATTTTCTTAACTAGTATGATTATATAGACATAGTAGAAACGCAACATCAGGCATTGAGATATATCAAGAAGCTGCTAATGGATTTCAAATATACAATAATGAAATTTTCAGTGAAAGCAATTTTTTTCTTATTAAGGTGCATCATCTTAGATATTCACTTAATCTGAGTTATATAAGATTCTATTCTGTAATGCTTCTCATTTAGTTGTAAATAGTTTAATTTCTTCCCTGTGTAATTATGTGCATATTTAATTTCATTGACAATGGCAAATAACATTGACTCTACTTTTCAGGTGCAACAATGAGAATGAATGGTATCAGATCCATGAAAATATAATTCGCAAGTCGAGCACCAAATATACAGCACCCAGTTCAAATTATGGTAATATTTTATTTTAGCTCTTTTAAAGATACATATTTTCTTTGGCAATGAAAACATTATACTTGCCACATAGTTCATATTTTAGAGCCTGTGGTCATGAACAGTCCTCAAGGAATTATCTTTATTGTGTATAAAAATGTGAGTACAGATGTTGGGGATTTTGCAGAACAAAAAAGCCTTTTTTAAAAAAAAAAAATCCAGTAACCTCTTCAGCATTGCTAATTGTTAGTAGACATGAAATATTCATTCCTCTTACCAGGGATTTATATTTCTGGCTTCACGTCGATGTCACATGTTCAATAAGGAATGTATTGTACCTGCTTATAGGTTGCTTCCTCCTCTCCCAAACATATTTGCATATTTATCTGGCAAGGAGGGGAATACAGAGAGTATAGCATGCAAGAAAGGATGACGAGAGTGGGAAATTTGCAGGATGTGCTGCTAACATCCTTGAGAAGAAAAAGAACTTGTCCTTTCTCCCAGGACATATTTAGATTATTAGGTTTGAAGCAAATCAATACCTAGCATAAGAGGTGCATGTAAGGAAACTGTGATGCACAATGGCAAGAATTCTGTTATTAATTATAATAGCATTGTGTGTTGCAAAATAGGACCAGCTTGAAGCACTTGCTTGACATTCATTTTCAGAAGCAAAAGTCTAATTACTACATCGACAATTAACACTCATCTGTAAAATTGGCTGTGGCACCTGCGTATTGTTAAATGTATTGATAACTGACTGAAAATAAGAAAGTGTGGCTGATGTGGCAGTAACGGGATAGTAGAATAGAAAAGAAAAAATTGGAGAAGATCACAGAATATCAAGTTCTTAAAATCGATTTTCATCTTTGTTAAAGTATCAGATCAAAAGCCCTCATGCTTCCAAATTCTTTATGCCATCTATTGTTTAGAGTAATTATATTAACTAAATGCAGATAGAGCAATACTATTTTTTATATACCTTATTTTATATACACTTAAAATCTATTCAACCAGCCTCCTTGGCACTTTGTTGTTCCTGTTAGTCTAACAGCAACTTCGGGATTGATTTAGTCCCAGAGTTGTCGCCCTCGTACTCTTATGATGGCAGAAAAAGTTTTAGGTTTTAAATCTAGACTTAAACTTTTCAGTTATGAGGAATAGCAGATTTTTTTATTCTGATTGGACAATTGTGGCATTTTGACTGCCTCAGTAACCGACCTGTTTGACTTTTATATTGAATGTGGCTTAATTTTATTCAATTGAATTGAATTGAATTTGAATTTGAATTTATTATATTTATACCCCGCCCTTCTCCCGGAGGACTCAGGGCGGCTTACAGCCAGTTTAAAAACAGTTTGATACAAATACAAAATATAAAATTTAAGAGAATAATTAAAAATAAATATTTAAATAGGCCGCTTCTACTAAAATTTAGTTAAAACCAATTTAAAATACCCCTAGGC
>NW_015386158.1:51760-69204 GCF_001527695.2 Protobothrops mucrosquamatus | reverse complement strand
CTCCCCCAGCGGCTTCACATAAATATTGAACAGAAGCGGAGAGAGGACCGACCCCTGTGGGACCCCACAGGTTAGGGGCCTTGGGGTCGACCTCTGTCCCCCTGCCAATACAGACTGCGTACGGTCGGTGAGGAAGGAGGAGAACCACCGCATCACAGTGCCTCCCACTCCCAACCCACCCAACCGCCGCAGCATGATAGCACTGCCTAGGTTTTAAATTATCTACATTATTGTATATTCTAATTTAATTGATACACCTTTATTTCTATTTGTATAGTTTTATCAGATATAAATACATATATCATATCATATCATATCATTAATATGTATTAGTGTTAATATATATTACTATGTATTGTTAATATATTAATATATATTGTTATATAATTATTCTTATCAATATAGTACTGTTCTTTTGAGAACTGTATTGTTACCACTTGGCTTATGAGTACAATTCAGGGTGCTAGCTTTTACTTAAACCTTTCTTGGTTTAAGACCTGTATATCTGTACACCACTTTGTCCTACTAACATCTTCCCACTTGTGGGAAGTGGCCAATACTGGACGAAAGTCATTTAGTTTTAATTCCGTTTATTTTAATACTTTTTACACATATTATATTTTTATGACTTATTCTATATCTATTTTACTTGCTCAGCATTGAATGTTATGTCTATAATTTGAAGGTGTTTCTGATAAGTATAAAAAAGATCTTCCCACTTGATAAAATGGTGTAGGATAGGCTCTTTGTGTCTTGTCACTTGGCATTAACATTTGCAGGTGTTGCCCATCTGCTCTGAACAAATACACAACTAGAATTGCTTTGTACTGCTGTTTCCACTGTGTTGAAGAGGACAATCTCTTATATTATTTTATGCTGCCCAGAGAATCTTCAACATAAAAATATAATAATTCCTATTCTCTGATAGTATTATGTTGTCTTTAACATAATTCTGGTACATTATATTTTTTATTTGTTTCATAGTAAATTGAACTATAAGGATCTAATTTTGCTCCATTTTTTCAGGACTTATAATTTCTCTTCAGCTTCTCCGTGGAGAAATGGAACAAATTCGAAGAGAATATCCTATTATCTTTAACAGAGGGGTGTCTATTACAAGAAAAGTAGGATTCCCAGATGTGATCATGCCTGGTAAGTGAATGAAAGTTCCATTTATAGCACTTATTGAATGCTGATCTTTATCAATGTAAATAGTGTTATAAAATAAATATTAAATAAAAGATGTAGCTGAGTGATTTAATTGTAAATAGTATATTTTACTAAAAATAACTTGACAGAACTAAAGCTTATACAGGAATGTCCTTTTTAGTTTTTCCCCAATGAAACCCCTCCTTATAACTTATGTAGAATTATAACTCCAATTGTAACTTGATAATGCTTGCTGTTCTACTTACGTTTGAAGTCTGGGGATGAATTTTTAATGCAGCAGGTTTTTTTTCTAGATGTTACTTTAGATGATTTGAGCATGTTTTAGAAGTCAGTCTTAAATTAGGAATGAATGCATATATACAATGTATGGCTCTTTTTGCTAGCTCTCCACATGCCTGATTTGGTTTTAAGTCCCAGGTATGCATTAGTGTTAAGAAAGCTTGTATTAGTAAGGATTATGTTACTCATGTAACCCCTTTTGTGAGCCTTAGAGAATTTCAACATGAAGTAACAGTTCTTAATGCTGTATGGAATACTGCTTTCAGAACGAAAATGGCTTCAAAATAATTTTGATCATGTATCAGCTTTTCAGCAAACAAACATTTCCATTATTTTGATTCCTTATTGAAACATTTCATCTTCTTTTAGCATTTCAAGAAAACAACTCCAGTATCAATAAAAATATTACAATTAGCAATTATAAAAGGTTAAAAAAAGGTACTTGTTACATATTTCCAAATGCATTTTTTGTTCTCTGTCAGTATAGAATTTTAGTACAAGGAAGATTTTTAATTAATATAAAGGGCAGTGACAGATAAAATTGAATTGAATTTGTTTATGTTTAGTATTTCATTATATTGTTGCTTTGTACTACATTAATTTTATATTAAAGGACAATATAACATTGTGAGAGATGTTTTATTCCAAAACATTTGAGTGAGAAATTTTATTAACTTTGTTTTAAGAATGAAACTGCTGGTTTCAATATCAAGCAATATTTTGCACTTTCGTATTCTGACATTGGTACATTTCCAAAATGCAGGAGATGGCCCATTCTGTTTTTTGAAAAAGAAGTTTTCTGCTTTAATAGGATACTTCATGAAATTTTGCATTTCCATTGTTTCAAAATGAATCATTTTCCAATTTCTAGAACAGTAAAACAATGATATAACTGATGGACTCTACTAATTATATGTATTTGATACACTATGAAATATTGGCAACTGTATTGAATGAAAACATTTAGTTTAGTTAAACGTTGAAACCGAGACCTATTTACGTTTTTGTAAATTACCTAATGACAAATAGTAATATAGGAAACAATTTGTTATATTTTATTTAAAATTCCATGGAAGACCATTCATTGTTTATTGTGAAATTATAATATACATAAATTTTCTCTAAAGAAAGGAGATTCTTCCAGTTTTAGCCAGGCAGTTCTACATTTATATTTTACTCATTTTCTAGAATACAGTTCTAATTAAGTGATATTTTTGACATGGAACATTAGTTGTCATATATTCTCTTAAAACAGGTTTCAAAATAGTAAATTAATCTACATTAATACATTATTAAATATTTTATGATATTTTGAAAACTACTTGAGTTTGATGGAAATGCTTTGGCACTATGTACAGACACTTTATTTTCTGTTAATGTGTTATATAATTTGCAGATAATTCCCTTGCGATTTGCAGGTATTTTCATTTTTCAGTTACGACGTGTAATTGGATGTTTCAAATTTAAATGTATAGAAACACATTTGATTCTGTTAGTGCCATGCTTTCTTTAGAAGTATTTTCAATAATGGAGGAAGACAAAGTCACAGCCTATTAAGCATCACTTAATAAAGCAGATGGCTTGAGTACCATTAATATAGCATAAGGACAAGAAAGAAGATAAAGTCACAGTCTCTTAGCATCCTGTAATAAAGCAAGGACTCACTTAGCCTACTAGCCCACAGCCTTCTCCACAAAAGAAAGATTGGAAACTGGACTGTAATTGTCCAGAATAGGATGGGCCAGTGATGACCTCTTAAGAAGTGGATGTACCACTTCAAGAGGGAGGGATCTTATCCTCCTTTAGAAGACCATACCATTGCATGAACCAATGATTTGGTCACTTCCAAGGCCACCTGGACCCCAGAGGGGGCCAATCTCTAACAAACAGATGGTCAAGATGACAGTTTGGAAGACCTTGTCCACCTCATCAGGAATCATGCAAACAAATTCAGTCCACATAATCTCACAATTCACTTCTTCCTGCCCAGTTAAAGTCTAAATCTGGATGAATCTGAGTGACTTTATCTGCCAGGTAGCATGAATATTCCTCACTACAGCCTGCAGGTAGTCCAGCCACCTGCCAGCAGGAAATAAGTCACTCTAAACAGATCCACTAGGTGGCTTTCAGCCAATGCAACCATGGCACAGAAATAACTATTTCACTATCCTTATTGCCTAAATAATGGATTTACTCATGTTCAGCCAGATTCAATCTTTGATTCTGGTGCTTCATCTCCCAGAAGCTAAGCTACTTTCCTGAATTGGCACATAGATAACATTCATATAAAAGCAATCTAGTGTAAGGCTTTAGGCATCTAACTGTTCCAGGCTGGGAGCTACTGTGTTTGTAGAGCGGTTGCAGTTTTTAAAAAAGTGTTATGAGTGTTTTTTTAATCTTGTAGTTTGTTACATTTTTAATGTTTTAAGCAGTGCTTTTTTTCTAAAACAAAAAAAGGTGCCGGAACTCACACATGTCATACAACCTGCCTTGCCTATTCTACAAGGTTCCATCCAAAAAAGGTGCCAGAACTCCGTTCTGGGTGGTACTATGAGAAAAAAAAGCCCTGGTTTTAAGTGTATATTTTGCTCTTGTAATCTGCTCAGAGTCTTTTGGAATGGGTGATCATAATAAATATAAATAATAATAATTTCTTTATTATGCAATCCTTTCCTCATATTTGAAACAATACAATTAATGGTAGCTTGTCTACTTTCTGCCCTCCTGTTTTAAATTTTCAGATTATCTGTTTTGCCTGGATTGTGTATGCAATCCCACAGTACCTCAGATAATCATGTTCTGTGTGATGTGCTTTGCTATGTCTAAAATGACTATCCACAAAACAATTGNGACCTAATTGTTTAGAGATGGATTTACAAGTGGCATTTGTGGTTGTTAAGTGTGGACTTCATGTATTCCACTTTTATAAGATTAGTATATCTCTGAAAAAGAGGAGAGGAAAGAAAAGGCTGATTTTTCTAGTCACAGACCTCAATGCCGGGAGATAGCACTATAGATTTAATTTTTTCTCATTTTTTTCTCTAATTTAACAGAAAATGTGGGCACCCTGTTTCTTTTACATACCATGGCTGCAGAGAGAATGCCATATAAACCACTCCCTAAAAGTTAGATGGTTGCAAAAAGTGCTACCACACACAAAGCAGGCGATGGAGCGAGGTGTAAAGGAGTTGTCACATTCTGGGAAAGAAAAAATAAAAATTTAAACCATGGCAGATGAAGAGGAGGTGGATATTTCAGCTTTATCCCTTAAGTGAGATCTTAGTCTGCCATTAGGTCTGGCAGAAGAGGCATACTTTGGGTTTCATTTACAAAAGAATACCATCTGATGGGACTCAAAAAGAGAGCCTTTTCTGTCACAGCAACCGCCCTCTAGAATGCTGTTCCCACAGAGATTTGATTGACAAGAGGGTTGAGAACTCTAATCTTTTATCCTATGGACTCAGACATGCTGCAATAACATAACATACCGTGTTTTCCCGAAAGTAAGACCTATCCCCAAAATACATTTCCTTCTGCCACAGAAGAAGTGGGCCAGCTGGGTGGGGCTGCCGCTGCGGCAAAGTGAGTGGAAAAGACACCCACCCCCCCGGAAATAAGACCTGGTGCCTCTTTGGGAGGCAAATAAAAAATAAGGTCTTATTTTCGGGGAAACATGGGTATATAACCCAACCCCCCCCCACACACACACACTATATGTCTGTGTGTGTGTATAAGTTCCTTGTACAGTAGTATTAATTTTTTATTTCAAATGTCATCATCTAATTGAATGCGTAATTATTCCTTTATTTATTCATAATTTCAACTTTTATTATGATCCATGAATATTAAGCTCTGATACCATCCTTTTACATTCTCAAATAGGAATATAAGATATGTAAAGAGCACCATTTTCTTAACTAGTATGATTATATAGACATAGTAGAAACGCAACATCAGGCATTGAGATATATCAAGAAGCTGCTAATGGATTTCAAATATACAATAATGAAATTTTCAGTGAAAGCAAATTTTTTCTTATTAAGGTGCATCATCTTAGATATTCACTTAATCTTATATAAGATTCTATTCTGTAATGCTTCTCATTTAGTTGTAAATAGTTTAATTTCTTCCCTGTGTAATTATGTGCATATTTAATTTCATTGACAATGGCAAATAACATTGACTCTACTTTTCAGGTGCAACAATGAGAATGAATGGTATCAGATCCATGAAAATATAATTCGCAAGTCGAGCACCAAATATACAGCACCCAGTTCAAATTATGGTAATATTTTATTTTAGCTCTTTTAAAGATACATATTTTCTTTGGCAATGAAAACATTATACTTGCCACATAGTTCATATTTTAGAGCCTGTGGTCATGAACAGTCCTCAAGGAATTATCTTTATTGTGTATAAAAATGTAAGTACAGATGCTGGGGATTTTGCAGAACAAAAAAGCCTTTTTTTAAAAAAAAAATATCCAGTAACCTCTTCAGCATTGCTAATTGTTAGTAGACGTGAAATATTCATTCCTCTTACCAGGGATTTATATTTCTGGCTTCACGTCGATGTCACATGTTCAATGAGGAATGTATTGTACCTGCTTATAGGTTGCTTCCTCCTCTCCCAAACATATTTGCATATTTATCTGGCAAGGAGGGGAATACAGAGAGTATAGCATGCAAGAAAGGATGACGAGAGTGGGAAATTTGCAGGGTGTGCTGCTAACATCCTTGAGAAGAAAAAGAACTTGTCCTTTCTCCCAGGACATATTTAGATTATTAGGTTTGAAGCAAATCAATACCTAGCATAAGAGGTGCATGTAAGGAAACTGTGATGCACAATGGCAAGAATTCTGTTATTAATTATAATAGCATTGTGTGTTGCAAAATAGGACCAGCTTGAAGCACTTGCTTGACATTCATTTTCAGAAGCAAAAGTCTAATTACTACATCGACAATTAACACTCATCTGTAAAATTGGCTGTGACACCTGCGTATTGTTAAACGTATTGATAACTGACTGAAAATAAGAAAGTGTGGATGATGTGGCAGTAACAGGGGATAGTAGAATAGAAAAGAAAAAATTGGAGAAGATCACAGAATATCAAGTTCTTAAAATCAATTTTCATCTTTGTTAAAGTATCAGATCAAAAGCCCTCATGCTTCCAAATTCTTTATGCCATCTATTGTTTAGAGTAATTATATTAACTAAATGCAGATAAAGCAATACTATTTTTTATATACCTTATTTTATATACACTTAAAATCTACTCAACCAGCCTCCTTGGCACTTTGTTGTTCCTGTTACTCTAACAGCAACTTCGGGATTGATTTAGTCCCAGAGTTGTCGCCCTCGTACTCTTATGATGGCAGAAAAAGTTTTAGGTTTTAAATCTAGACTTAAACTTTTCAGTTATGAGGAATAGCAGATTTTTTTATTCTGATTGGACAATTGTGGCATTTTGACTGCCTCAGTAACCGACCTGTTTGACTTTTATATTGAATGTGGCTTAATTTTATTCAATTTAATTAGTTATATATTATTTTTAGTTTTTATACTGTAGGTCAAGTTTATTATTTTTATTGTAAAATGACTTCCCTTTTGCTATTCCATTATTTCTCTTATAATTAGCACTGCCTAGGTTTTAAACTATCTACATTATTGTATATTCTAATTTAATTGATACACCTTTATTTCTATTTGTATAGTTTTATCAGATATAAATACATATATCATATCATTAATATGTATTAGTGTTAATATATATTACTATGTATTGTTAATATATTAATATATATCGTTATATAATTATTCTTATCAATATAGTACTGTTCTTTTGAGAACTGTATTGTTACCACTTGGCTTATGAGTACAGTTCAGGGTGCTAGCTTTTACTTAAACCTTTCTTGGTTTAAGACCTGTATATCTGTACACCACTTTGTCCTACTAACATCTTCCCACTTGTGGGAAGTGGCCAATACTGGACGAAAGTCATTTAGTTTTAATTCCGTTTATTTTAATACTTTTTACACATATTATATTTTTATGACTTATTCTATATCTATTTTACTTGCTCAGCATTGAATGTTATGTCTATAATTTGAAGGTGTTTCTGATAAGTATAAAAAAGATCTTCCCACTTGATAAAATGGTATAGGATAGGCTCTTTGTGTCTTGTCACTTGGCATTAACATTTGCAGGTGTTGCCCATCTCCTCTGAACAAATACACAACTAGAATTGCTTTGTACTGCTGTTTCCACTGTGTTGAAGAGGACAATCTCTTATATTATTTTATGCTGCCCAGAGAATCTTCAACATAAAAATATAATAATTCCTATTTTCTGATAGTATTATGTTGTCTTTAACATAATTCTGGTACATTATATTTTTTATTTGTTTCATAGTAAATTGAACTATAAGGATCTAATTTTGCTCCATTTTTTCAGGACTTATAATTTCTCTTCAGCTTCTCCGTGGAGAAATGGAACAAATTCGAAGAGAATATCCTATTATCTTTAACAGAGGGGTGTCTATTACAAGAAAAGTAGGATTCCCAGATGTGATCATGCCTGGTAAGTGAATGAAAGTTCCATTTATAGCACTTATTGAATGCTGATCTTTATCAATGTAAATAGTGTTATAAAATAAATATTAAATAAAAGATGTAGCTGAGTGATTTAATTGTAAATAGTATATTTTACTAAAAATAACTTGACAGAACTAAAGCTTATACAGGAATGTCCTTTTTAGTTTTTTCCCCAATGAAACCCCTCCTTATAACTTATGTAGAATTATAACTCCAATTGTAACTTGATAATGCTTGCTGTTCTACTTACGTTTGAAGACTGGGGATGAATTTTTAATGCAGCAGGGTTTTTTTTCTAGATGTTACTTTAGATGATTTGAGCATGTTTTAGAAGTCAGTCTTAAATTAGGAATGAATGCATATATACAATGTATGGCTCTTTTTGCTAGCTCTCCACATGCCTGATTTGGTTTTAAGTCCCAGGTATGCATTAGTGTTAAGAAAGCTTGTATTAGTAAGGATTATGTTACTCATGTAACCCCTTTTGCGAGCCTTACAGAATTTCAACATGAAGTAACAGTTCTTAATGCTGTATGGAATACTGCTTTCAGAACGAAAATGGCTTCAAAATAATTTTGATCATGTATCAGCTTTTCAGCAAACAAACATTTCCATTATTTTGATTCCTTATTGAAACATTTCATCTTCTTTTAGCATTTCAAGAAAACAACTCCACTATCAATAAAAATATTACAATTAGCAATTATAAAAGGTTAAAAAAAGGTAGTTGTTACGTATTTCCAAATGCATTTTTTGTTCTCTGTCAGTATAGAATTTTAGTACAAGGAAGATTTTTAATTAATGTAAAGGGCAGTGACAGATAAAATTGAATTGAATTTGTTTATGTTTAGTATTTCATTATATTGTTGCTTTGTACTACATTAATTTTATATTAAAGGACAATATAACATTGTGAGAAATGTTTTATTCCAAAACATTTGAGTGAGAAATTTTATTAACTTTGTTTTAAGAATGAAACTGCTGGTTTCAATATCAAGCAATATTTTGCACTTTTGTATTCTGACATTGGTACATTTCCAAAATGCAGGAGATGGCCCATTCTGTTTTTTGAAAAAGAAGTTTTCTGCTTTAATAGGATACTTCATGAAATTTTGCATTTCCATTGTTTCAAAATGAATCATTTTCCAATTTCTAGAACAGTAAAACAATGATATAACTGATGGACTCTACTAATTATATGTATTTGATACACTATGAAATATTGGCAACTGTATTGAATGAAAACATTTAGTTTAGTTAAACGCTGAAACCGAGACCTATTTATGTTTTCGTAAATTACCTAATGACAAATAGTAATATAAGAAACAATTTGTTATATTTTATTTAAAATTCCATGGAAGACCATTCATTGTTTATTGTGAAATTATAATATACATAAATTTTCTCTAAAGAAAGGAGATTCTTCCAGTTTTAGCCAGGCAGTTCTACATTTATATTTTACTCATTTTCTAGAATACAGTTCTAATTAAGTGATATTTTTGACATGGAATATTAGTTGTCATATATTCTCTTAAAACAGGTTTCAAAATAGTAAATTAATTTACATTAATACATTATTAAATATTTTATGATATTTTGAAAACTACTTGAGTTTGATGGAAATGCTTTGGCACTATGTACAGACACTTAATTTTCTGTTAATGTGTTATATAATTTGCAGATAACTCCCTTGCAATTTGCAGGTATTTTCATTTTTCAGTTACGACATGTAATTGGATGTTTCAAATTTAAATGTATAGAAACACATTTGATTCTGTTAGTGCCATGCTATCTTTAGAAGTATTTTCAATAATGGAGGAAAACAAAGTCACAGCCTATTAAGCATCACTTAATAAAGCAGATGGCTTGAATACCACTAATGTAGCATAAGGACAAGAAAGAAGATAAAGTCACAGTCTCTTAGCCAGGGCTTTTTTTCTCGGAGAAAAGGTGGTGGAACTCACCTCCCTCCCCTGGCCACGCCCCCGCGCGCCTCCTGCGCCTGTGCGGAAATCCGGAAAAAGGTGCCGGAACGCGGTTCCGCCGCGTTCCGGCTGAAAAAAAGCCCTGCTCTTAGCATCCTGTAATAAAGCAAGGACTCACTTAGCCTACTAGCCTACAGCCTTCTCCACAAAAGGAAGATTGGAAACTGGACTGTAATTGTCCAGAATAGGATGGGCCAGTGATGACCTCTTAAGAAGTGGATGTACCACCACTGCCTTCAAGAGGGAGGGATCTTATCCTCCTTTAGAAGACCATACCATTGCATGAACCAATGATTTGGTCACTTCCAAGGCCACCTGGACCCCAGAGGAGGCCAATCTCTAACAAACAGATGGTCAAGATGACAGTTTGGAAGACCTTGTCCACCTCATCAGGAATCATGCAAACAAATTCAGTCCACATAATCTCACAATTCACTTCTTCCTGCCCAGTTAAAGTCTAAATCTGGATGAATCTGAGTGACTTTATCTGCCAGGTAGCATGAATATTCCTCACTACAGCCTGCAGGTAGTCCAGCCACCTGCCAGCAGGAAATAAGTCACTCTAAACAGATCCACTAGGTGGCTTTCAGCCAATGCAACCATGGCACAGAAATAACTATTTCACTATCCTTATTGCCTAAATAATGGTTTTACTCATGTTCAGCCAGATTCAGTCTTTGATTCTGGTGCTTCATCTCCCAGAAGCTAAGCTACTTCCCTGAATTGGCACATAGATAACATTCATATAAAAGCAATCTAGTGTAAGGCTTTAGGCATCTAACTGTTCCAGGCTGGGAGCTACTGTGTTTGTAGAGCGGTTGCAGTTTTTAAAAAAGTGCTATGAGTGTTTTTTTAATCTTGTAGTTTGTTACATTTTTAATGTTTTAAGCAGTGCTTTTTTTCTAAAACAAAAAAAGGTGCCGGAACTCATACATGTCATACAACCTGCCTTGCCTATTCTACAAGGTTCCATCCAAAAAAGGTGCCGGAACTCCGTTCTGGGTGGTACTATGAGAAAAAAAAGCCCTGGTTTTAAGTGTATATTTTGCTCTTGTAATCTGCTCAGAGTCTTTTGGAATGGGTGATCATAATAAATATAAATAATAATACAAAGAAATAATACGTTAGGAAAGGAGTATAAACTTTGTTATGTTAATTACCATCGAACAGATGAAAGACGGGAGGACAAAATTTAAAAGTCTAATAGACAAAACGGACCTAACACATACGTTAGGGTGTCATGGAGTCTATTAGTACAAGACACACTACACGAAACGATACAGATTTTACTGATAGGTGTTTTGTTAACATATGGTTGATTCTGAAGCCCTCTTGGTTTGTACAAATAACTGTTTCTAAAACAGCCTTAGGAATTTGACTGAAAGCCAAGTCATGCATCAGGTTTCAGATGTCTTCTTAGTGCCAACTATCTCCCTCTATCCTTTGTATGCATCCCATATCTAGAAAATTCACAAAGCAAGGATAGCTGCCAGTCTTGTGAATCTACAAAGCAAGGATTTGGAGGGATAAAAGGTCTTGAAACCTGCCCAGTCTTTCAGTTGTCTTTGGATCTAGACTTGGCAGTTTCCCTCTGGCTAATGCTTGCCAGCCTAGTTGAGAAGGATGTGGGTAAATATGGATGGGTGAGTGTTTGAGTTTGTGTGTGTGTGTGTGTGCACGTGCAAAGAAAGCAAATTTATATTGTAATGGTAAAGGTTTGCTTACTTTAAATTCATTGGGTCTCCATGATATTACAAACAACCAGCTGTGTTTGGTTGAATATGGCTGTTGACCAGCGCTGTGAGAGTGTGAGTGACCATAAGCCAAACCTGGAGCATGTGTAGTAGCAGCAATGTCCTTTTGGGAGGGTAGTGGCTTTCTTTTTGCAACCCTGCCATGCACCTCATTGTTGTTCAGTGTTTTCCTGACAGTGGTCGCATAAATAGTGCCATTTGCAAATGTAAGAAAGACCTTTGATTAAAACGCTTGTCTCTAATTCCCCCTTCAAACAGACTGGTAATCCTAGAGTTCATATACTTATGCTACATACAAATACGCAATTTAAGATCATTTTCCTCAATAAATTAATGAATAAGTATAATGTTTTTGATATATTTGTTTAATCGAGTTCTCATTATCTAGTTTTAGAACTTGTGGTATAGGAAATAAATCATTTTTCAGTTATATTTATGCAGAAATATTGAAAATTCAAAAGGATTCACTAACTTTTAAGTACTTTTAAGCACTATAGTTGCTTGAAAAAAACAGCTGGGTAAACCTGTCCTACAGAGAGGATGGGAGAATGTATGCAGTAAAAGTTAGAGTATTGACTTTATTGTCTACAACTGTTTATAATTAGCTATCAATGTGGAAATAGAACAATCTTGAATGATTTGACCGTTTATTTGTTAACTAGATAATTTAAAAGGAATTTGAAAAATCTTACCTCATGTCCTCTCCCTCTCCTTTGTCTCATAACTGGTTTCCTATTTTCAGACTCCATAAATTATTACCAATAGCCATCAAATATAATACACTGATATTAAATGTTCATTTTTATTAACTATTCATTTTACAATTGGAATGAGTTGATATCTTATCAGAATAGTGAACAAAATATCATTGGCTTGTCCATAAGAATAATTTACTATGTGCTCTTTTCTAAAAGCATTTTCTCTCCTTATACGTAGGTGATATACGAAATGATTTGTACCTGACTTTAGAGAAAGGAGACTTTGAGAGAGGTGGAAAAAGTGTTCAAAAGAACATAGAAGTAACTATGTACGTTCTGTATGCAGATGGAGAGATTCTAAAGGTGTAAATATTTACATACTTTATTCAATGTATTTCTGTCATTGTTAGGTTTAAATTCTTTAAAATTCAAAATCTTTTATACAGTATGTGGAAGAGTTGAAATTCTTAATCAAATCTTTATTTTAAATTACTGATGAACTAAAACAAAAAAAATAGGCTTTCCAGCTAGAAAAATTGCTTATTTCACTGGTATGTTATGATTTAAGATTCTTTTGCATGATTTAATCTGCTCTATTTTCTATCCCAAAATATCTAGCACCAACTCTGTTTCTTAGATGGACCATTTAATTTATTATTACATCACTTTTCCATCTTTTCACCAAAACGTTTATGGAAACGTAACATAGTTTTCCTCCATTTTACACTGTGGTCAGATTTCAGTGAGGATTCCAACTACCAAACAATATTTGCATGTTTAATTCTAATAACCCTCCCAAGAGAATCCACACATTTCAAATGGTATTGCATTGCATAGCGTATTATAAAAACTGTATCTTCTCTTTTCTTATATCTGAAATCCAAAATCACTGAAATATTGTAATAATATTGAAGAATTCACCCTACCCACATTAGGGTATAGAAGTATACATAGTCAATTGTCAATTCCTTTAAGAGAAATTAATCTTGTCTTCACTTTAAGGGCCTTCTACCTAATTATACTAGAATCTTTCTATCTATGAGGTTTTGAGACAATGTTTTATTTTTAAGTTTTTGTATTCACCCATTTTAACCATTTTAGATTATGCTCACATGGTCCTGTTGGAGCAAAGCAATAGATTTTAAACCCAGAGAAGAGGCTGAACACCCAGAGAAAAGCTTTCTGTGTATAATCATGATTGTCACTCATTTGCTTCTTCTTAACGTTTTGTGGTAATTAACTTTATGGATCATGTACTGAATTGCTTTAACACTTAAGCTGTTATTGTTTCCACCTTGGGCTAAGTACACACACACATTTTCTGTACTTTCTACTCCTTTCCTTTTTGTGAGTCCTTATTTTGACTCAGTCAACTAAATATTTTGGAATATTTTTCTGAGGTTTTCCACATTAGCAACTTGAACCCATAATCCAGCCTCAGTCTCCAGGGAAATATGTACCAAGTCTGGCCCCAGGATGTGACAGTCAGGATGTGACAGTGATGCAGTTCCAGCTTGACACCAGGATATCACAGCAACACCCTTACCATATTGGCTCCTATTATCCCCAAGACACCTCATTCAGTATGTTCTTTTCTCCCTGCCATAACATTCAAACTATATCTTTTTATGCTATTTAAGCAAAGCTAAAAAAAGTTGAACAAGTTTACTTTTATTGCTTGTTTAGATACTGTTAAATTAGGTTAGATATTGTTTCTCCTACCTGAAACTCAGCAAATGGTTACCAAATTTAATATAAAAAATTCAGCTATTTATTTGTTTGTTTGTTTGCCATCCATCTCATATCAAAATGACTCTGAGTGGCTTACAGCATTAAAACATTAAAATCCTAAGAGATAAATATTTCTACAACAGTAAAATGGAAATCAAAATCAAAATAAAAAGATCAGGAACGGAACAGGATGTACATGGGGGGGGGATGGAATTGCTTCTTAATTCATCAACCACACCCAGTGTGATGATGCACCCTTATTGGGGCCCCAAGCCATTTGACAGAACCAGGTCTTCAGGGACTTGCAGGAGGTCAAAAGGGTGGGAGCCAATCTCACCTCAGAGGATAAGATATTCCAAAGGGCAGGAGCCATGGCAGAGCAGGTCCTTCTCTTGGACTCAGTCATAAGGAATTCCTTGTCTGAGCATGCCCTCTCTGCCAGCCAAATTAAGCCTCTAATATAAGGAAGAGAAAAATGGGAAAAAATTGACTGACGTTCCATCAGAACTGAAGAAGCTTCTTGGATGAGAAGCAGAATGTTTTCAAGGAAATAAACTAAGAAAGTCTAGTTGCCTTTTAAAAAGCATCTTTGGGAAATTTCTGTGCATAGGCTTTAGCTATAAATCAGTTTAATTGAACCTTCACTTGTGGACCTGGTCTTTTGCACCTGACATAAAGCAAAATTATCCTTTACTTACGTTTCCTGGATTACTCTAGCTTTGTGGGGATACCAGATTTTCCACAGATACTTTTTTGGAGACTAAAGACTGAATGTGTTCTGTATCCAGTAGAGGAAGGAGCTGGAGCATGTGATAGACCCTCCCCCCTCTCTTTCCCTCTCTCCCTCTCTCTCCCTCTCCCATGGGAATGTGAATTCACAGTCTGGCATAAGGGGCTACATGCACAACACAGACTAATTAAAATATATAGAATCCTTGTATTGTTAACATGAGGTTGTTAATATCTTAGTATCTTGTATCACGTTTACTGTAATATTTTAGTATTTTTACCTTGTCCTTTTTTTTCTAGGACTGCATTAGCTTAGGCTCAGGAGAGCCAAATAGAAGTATGTATCATTCGTTTGTTCTCTATCATAATAATAGCCCTCGCTGGGGAGAGGTCATCAAACTCCCAATTCCCATTGACAGATTCCGTGGGTCTCACCTCCGTTTTGAATTCAGACACTGTTCCAGTGAGTATAACTTGTTAATATTTTTACATAATTTTTATTAAGGATTATATTAAATAGATAAGACAAATAACCAAAACCTACCAAAATACAGGTAGCCCTCAACTTATCACCACAATTGGTACAGAGTCTTGGTCATTGAGGGAAGTGGTTGTTAAGCAAGATGCCCAAGTGACTGCTTCACTCAACGACCCAACCCTGGTACCTCAGGGAATGGAGGAGTCTTTGGGAGGCCTAGGCCAGCTACAGGGCCCTCCAGTGTATGTAAACCTTCCATGTGCCAGAATGCCTGGCCCCTCTTCCTGTTCCACCATGCCAAGGAGGCCTGGGCCTTAGCCCCACTCTACTATGCCCAAGAGGCCTTCTCCTTGTCCAGCTTCTGTTTTCTTTTAATATTTTTTCCTCTTTTCTAGAAATTCTTTTAAGATCCATTTGTAATTTTTATGAAGTAACTCAAGTAAATCTCTTACAATTCAATTTAAAAGATTATTCCACAATGTATTTTTAAATTTTTATATATATTATTTTTAATTTTTCAATATTTGCTGTATATTATAAGAAATTATAAAAAGTAAAGATTTTACAAAGCTGGACAGATGCGATGTTCTTTCTTTTCAAAATGGATTGAAGAGAATTCCACCCAGTGACTGTGGCTCTGAAGGTTTTTCAATCTTAAAAAAACAGTAATAAAGGTAAAGCTCCAAAGTGAATAAAAAGATGAGGTTTCGTTGAACCTTGAGTCCTGAAAAGGTGCATTTATGGCTTGGAGCATGATTGAATCCGCAACTTCCAGCTGATTGCAGGTGGCTGCAAAAATAACAGCTTCTGCTGTCTGTTTATATAAATCAGTTGTCCAAAGTACATGGGGGCAATCTCCAGTTCTTTCTTCCAGAGAAAATTTTGGCAGTCCTCATCTCACATCTAGCTGCCCCTGCAAAAATGCAGGCATTGGTTTTCGCCTCACTAGAAGCATCTCCAAGTTTCTATATCTGCAGGAGGTCTTATTGTCGTATTTTGCATGTTTTCATTAGATTAGTGCATAGAGCAGGAAATAATTTGAAAATATATGACAATGTAAATTATGGCACCTATGTCAACCAGCAATAGTCGCAGGAACTTACCTAACTTATAGCTGCGCAAGTATAAAATTGGTTGGAAGCAGTGTTTTTTATTGTTGCAACTTTATGACATGTCAGGTTGTGAATCACTAGCCCAGAATCACCCACTGAATTGCATGCTTTAGTGAGGATTTGAACTCTGGCTTCTTTAGTCATACATATGCACTATACTACCATAGTATATTGACTTTTCATTTGTTACAGATAACCTAAGGACCTAATCTGTCATTTTAAAAATGTGTGTAAATATTTGATTTGGTTTTGCAGCAAAAGATAAAGGAGAAAAGAAGCTCTTTGGCTTTGCATTTACACCATTAATGAGAGATGATGGCACTACCCTATCTGATGATATTCATGAGCTTTATGTTTATAAGGTACTATTCTTCATTTTTTATGTTCTGATCCTTCCATGATTATATCCCCTCTTTGACTTATATTTAATGCGAGAAACACATCTGCTTGACTAAGGGGTTGGACCAGAAGACCTCCAAGTCCCCTTCCAATTCTGTTATTATGTTCCATAAAAGTTTGCAGTTTTGGAATTCTAAGAATGTGATAACTTTTCTAAATAGTCAAAATATTGCAGTTAATAATCATGGAAAAGTATCACTAAAAACTTTGTTCCTTTTTTCTTGCTTTATACTATAGCCATCTGAGCACAATATTAACACAAATTGAAAAAAAGGTTCCTTACCTACCATTTTGGGGTCTTCTGTTACTGCTTTTGTATAGAGTAGAGTATCACACACAGAATCTGAAAAAAATACTCCATTTAGCGAAGAATGTTATTTTGTTTTGAGTCGCTAGAACAGATATTTAGAATCCTTGACAGGTAAAATAAATGAAAAGTGTGGCATTTTGGGATCACAGGGATACATTTTAATCCCCGTGAAAACAAATTACTCATTCTGATTCTGATATTTAAAG
>NW_015386158.1:27910-51141 GCF_001527695.2 Protobothrops mucrosquamatus | reverse complement strand
ATTTAAAGGAAGCTAATTCTAATGGCAGATACATGTAACTTTTTGATTATTGTAAAAATAAAGGTTTTCTAAATGATGTAATTAATAAATGAAGGTTGTACGTATTTGTAGGCAAAACATATACATGAATAGGATCAGTGCTGCTTTTCAATATAGTCTGATTAGCAGTAGTGGCAAATATCTGTAGTTCAGGCGGATGAGGGTGAAGGTTCATTCTCCAGCTTGTGAGTTGGTTTCCAAACATTTTTTTACCAGGCCAGGTAACATCTTCAGCAGAGTTTAGGGGATGTCAATATCAGTGTTCTTCTGTGGTCAGTAGATCTTGTGAGGGTCAGGTATGAGTGTGTCAAGTGAGGGTCTTGTGATGGGTCAGATATGAGTCATCAGTGAGAGTCTTGGGATGGATCTTGGGATGGGGAAGTTACATCAGGTGAGGGTCATTGGGAGGTGAAGTGCTGATTGAGGCTTGCTTGGGTTGGTTGAGGGTCGGTGCTGTCTCTTGTTGTCTGTGTGATTGATTTGGATTCTAAGGGGTTTGTAGGCTGGTTGTAGATCAATGTGTCTGTTGATGAAATTGCTTGTGGAGTGCCAGGCTTCGATTTGAGCAACAGAAATCATTGGCCATGCTAGCACCTGCCACACTCATGAGTTCATCAAAGGCTGGCACTCCACAAGCAATTCCATCAACAGACACATTGATGTAACCTCTCCATCATAAGACCCATTATGAGACTCTTATTGAAGACTCACACCTGTCCCATCACAAGACCCATTATAAGACCCTCACTTGGAACACCCACACCTGACCCATCACAAGATCCATCATAGGACCCTCACTTGACACATCCACATCTGATCTATCACAAAGCCCTTATAAACAGAACGCTGACACCCTCTAAACTTTTCTGAACATGTTACCTAGCCTGATAATGAAATGTTCGGAAACCAACCCACAAGGCTCAGAGAATGAATCTTCACCCTAATCTGATTAATGTAACAATGTATAGAACAAAATAAAAAATTGAATAATTTATTTTCTTGTATCTCCAGTGTGATGAAAACAGCACATTCAATAACCATGCACTTTACTTGGGTCTTCCATGCTGCAAAGAAGATTATAATGGTTGTCCCAACATCCCTTCAAGCTTGATTTTTCAGCGCAGCACCAAAGAGTTGTTTTCAATCACTACTCAACTGTCTTCTACCAAACTTACTCAGAATGGTACAGCAGTTTTTTATTCCAAGAATTCATAAGACAGATGATACATAGTCTATCTTTTCAATAAAGCATAATGGTCTTACTTATATACATGCTTGAAGCGGATTTTCACATGGCAGTTCTGATTGATTTGGTTACTTGCAGCATGTATCTGTACTTGAAAGACTCTGTTTCTATGTGTATGAAACAGTTGTGAGACACAAAACAGAAAATATTTTCAAATTAAAAATACATACTTTGCTGTGATTAACTTCCCAATCACAATTGTAAATAAAATATAATTTATTATTTTAACAATAACAGAAAAATTCAAAGAATTGAGTATTTAGTGTACAAATTCATAACAAGTAGCCTTGAAAATGTATTATTTACTCATGAAATGTATATGCCGCCAATATATACTGCTCAAAAAAATAAAGGGAACATTTTATCATGGAACTGAAGGAGTTTGCGTTCCCTTTATTTTTTTGAGCAGTATATATCGTATTGCACTCTAGGTGGTTTACAGTATTACAGTATTTCACCTATGAATGCAGAAAGAAGCTACATTTTCTATGTTCAACCTGTGTCTTCAGGGATTGGTAATAAAACTCAGGTTTTTATAATAGTTTAATAAATTCCAATAGTTTAATCTCTATGAACTTAATGGACAATTGTAAGAAAAAACTTTTCTTAATTACCTGGCTTGCCTAGATTATAGTTGTTTTATGTAACTGTTGTTTAACAGAGTAACTCAGAAAACAAATTGATGCTTATTTTTTCTAGCATTAATTTGAAAACAAAAATTTAGTTAGCTTATACATTCTTATTTCCTTATTTCTTTTTGCGAGATAGCTGGTTGCTTCCAATTTACATTGTAAGAGCAGCTACTGTATATACACAAAACTACTTCTCACCCAAATTTCTACAAATTAACAAGCAAAAACCACATTCTAACTTAATTAAGCAAGTCCTCTAAACATTTGACCAAATTTACCTTCTGCCACTTGAATATTTTAGCATTTGGATTCAGGCAGAACAGATAAAGAAGCAATGATTCTTTCCTATTGATCTTGACTCCTGGTGATCACAAGGATATGCCCATGTAGTTTTTCTGATAACAAAAATTGATGTGATTGGCATTTTTTTTTTCAGTTAATCAGGTTTTTTCCAAGATCAACCAACTTGTCTAGATGCTGCCACCTACTGTAATTACATCAAGCATTTTCAGATAGGACATATTCCTACAATACTTACTAAATTAAAGTTGTTTAGACAGCATTTTTTAGTCTGGTTTAGTATGTTATGCCGTTATGTTTTAGTTATGCAGTATAGAAGACACTGCCGTTTGTTCAATGATCATGACTGTAAAAAATCCATTCTGGTTTATCATTATGAGTGAATACACCTAATGAGTAACAAAATCACATTATTTCATATACAAATAAATACCTTAGATTATGTGTTTTTATAGCCTTCTAAAACACCTAATGGAGTTTTCTAGAATTAAAAAGGAAGCAAATAATTTTTAGTTTGGAAAAATATTAGATAGCACAGACCTTGAAAGAAGAGAAAAATCTTGCTAAATAACATGTTTTCCTAACTTATTTTTAGACTTCATGATTATTATAATTTTAAAAAATATTTTTTAGTATTTTTAAAAATACTAAGATAATGTATGATCTTCTGTAATTCAATTCATTTTGGGAAGCAAAATTTCTTACAGATATCCAGCAGCATTTTTTCTTCCTTATCAAATTGTGAAGTGCACTTTCATTTGAATTAATGTTTCTAGTTCACATACTGTGAAAACAAGAGAACAATATAAATGAAATTACAAGTATTAATCACAGTTGTATCCAATAGTTTCTCAAATTATTTAACAAATATATTTTATATTTTGTTCATGCCCAGGACTAAATGATCTTCATAAAAATCCACAAAAAATTGCTACCAATGTATTCAGAGTGTTTTAGATAATGGTACTATTATTTATATACTTATTAATATATTATTTCCTTTATATTATATACAGTGGACCTGCTTGCTCTTCTGAAGTGGAAAGCTTATCCAGATCGTGTAATGGATATTTTAGGTAGACTACGCCAAGTTAGCGGTGAAGAAATTGTTAAGGTATTGAATTTGGTCTAAGCTATTATTAACAAATTAATTACAATAACTCATTGTTTTTAGGGAAAAAACCAAAATGATTGATTAATATTTGTATTTATCAATAAATAAAATCTCAGTGTGATTACCTTAATCATCAGTGTAAGAAGTGATATGTCAAATTCTCTTCATTAGTTTATGAACTAAAATGATATGGAGGACCCTGAACTATTTCAAATCTTCTTTTCCTGCCGCATTTTTTTAAAAATAACACTGGTATATTGTCAGGTCCAGTCCCATCTAGTCCAATACTTTATTTGCTTCGATTTAATAGAAAGAATCTTGCCAGGCTAAAGCTATAACCTTTTAACCTAATAGATATATTCTGAGAGATTCTAGGTGTGGCCACTCTTCCTCCCTCCCCCAGCTAGTTCAGGAGTGCACAGACTTTTATTCTGGGCTGGAATGTAGAGTCTCCTCCTGGGGAAACCATGGCATTCTTGCCGAGATCCCTTCCCCACTCCTTCTCCAGGTGCACATTTCATCACATGTATTGAAAATCTGTGATATAGTATTAATAAGGCTAACAAATAATGCTTAGTCTTGACAATCTGCACATCTGGGGTTACAATGACAACTAGGATTTTCTGGATTGCTGTTACTCAGTGATGTGGTCACATGACATCACCTTTTACACCACATTGCTTAGTGACAAGAATTTCAGTTCTAACTGCAGTCGTAACTCAAGGATTAAAATTATCAGTTTACACCAAATGGTTGGAAATTTTTCCTCAAAACCATTTGAACATTTTCCTGCCAGCATCCTTGTCCTCACTTTTACCATCATGTTGTATGCTTGTTCTTGTTGTGGATCCTGTCTAGATCCTTATTAATTTTTAAAAATATAAAAATGTGTATATGATTGCTTATATTGTATAAATATATAAATATAACCATGTGTTGTTTGTCCATCGATTTTCGATGAAGACCTTGACATCTTGTGGATTGTGAGCCATCAACGGTGTGTCCGTAGATGGCTGATGAGACCGATGTTAGCACGGAATGTTCTGCCTGTATGACTTGTCTCTTTACACCTGTGACAACGAAGTCGTAAACGTCGAGACCGAAATGCCTCACGAGCGAAGAGAACACGGTTCTAACAGGAGGACACAAGTATACAGACCGTGGGGACCATTTGGTCCCATGCGGTTGTCGGTCGATCATGCGCCAAAAATTCCCAAGAGATGGTGTCGATATCCAGGGACTTGAGAAATGCTTTCAGTGTGTCTTTGTATCGCTTCTTTTGTCCCCCGTGCGATCGCTTTCCTTGAGACAGCTCACCATAGAAGAGCTGTTTAGGGATGTGATGGTCTGGCATCCTTAACTTCTAATACTTCATTAGTGCCATATGAGAACCCTGTCAAAAAGATTAATCTGGATTTTTGCCTCAGATTTGATAGTCATTATTGAGTGGATTTGACTTAATAAAAAGGGCTCATAAAACAAATTGAAGACTAGAAAAAATTAAATTTGCTCAGAATATCTGGTTTTGATTTTCTATATAATATTGTACTTTAGAATTAAAAGAGAATAATAAATGTACTTCTTACAAACAATGTCAGAAAATTATGAAATTGTTTGGTTTGCTAGAACTTTCTAAAAAGAGATACTAAAAATCCCTGTGCTTTTCAAGTTCTTGCAGGATATTCTGGATACATTGTTTGTGATTCTGGATGATAACACAGAAAAATATGGACTTCTGGTCTTTCAATCTTTGGTAAGCACAAAATATTTCTGACAGATCAATATTTTGAGGCAAGATGTGAGGGCACTTTCCCCTCAATACTTTTCTAAACATTAAGATACTATTTCCCTTCGCCGCATTAGTTGCTGAAACTTTTCCAAATCCTTTTTAATCACTTGTGGATCCACAACTACCATAGTATCTTTTTCTGTTTTTTTTAATTGTTTGTTTATTTTTATCCCACCTTTATTATTTTGCAAATAATTCAAGGCAGTGAACATATCCAACACACCTTTCTTCTCCTATTTTCCCCACAACAACCCTGTGAGGTGAGTTGGGCAGAGAGAGAGTCAAGATCACCCAGCTGGCTTTCATGGCTAAGGCAGGAATAGTCTCCTGCTTTCTAGCCTGATGCTTTAACCACTAGACCAACTGGCTCGTTTGTTGATCCTTGTTTCCAAAAATTCAGATTAATGGCAATTTCCATGAGCTTCCTTGAATGCTAAATGTTATTGCCTCTTAACTTTGAAATGTTGAATAATTGCCACATGTTTGAGTGTTTAGCTAGCCTTGGAAATATTAGAATAGTTGCAAATTATTTTATTCTTAAATGTTCAGTATTCTCATGACTTTCTGTGAATTAAATTTACTGATTTGGGCCATCTGATGGTGAAGTTTATACACCAACTACAGTCATACTGTTATGTATGGCAATATACAAATAGCCTACGTACTCTTAAGAAACAAATATTTCTGAGCTAATGATTAAACTAAGAATTCATTTTAATATGAGAACTGATTCTATTGTTTGTGTATTTGGCTGCCTAAATTGGGACTGAAGAATCATTTTTGATTGTTAAAAGCTAGAAATCAAGCATCCTTGAAAATCTGCAAATTACTTTATGTAGGTTTTGACCATCCTATTTTAAGAAAGATAAGGCACTTGCTATTTCATTTTTCTTGATTAAAATCTAGAGAGCGAACAAGTATCTGTTTAGAAGACATTCTAAAATTAAAATATTCTTAATTGACCAGTGTTTTAAATTCTAGGGCTATTGTTTACTTCATATTCAACAGGAAAAAGGTGATTTGTGTGGTGCAAGGAGCCGTGACCACCTTTTCAAAATAGCTATATTTTTTTCTCAAATCATGCAGTAAGATTGAAATATAATCATTCCTTACAAGGATTTCAGCAGTGGCAAGATCTAATAAAAGGAACTTCACATAAAGTCATAGTGACATCATACATACAATTTAAAAAGGGGAAGGATGATTAAAATTCAACATTAAAAGTTAATTAAAACAGAGGTCCCCAACCTCCAGGCCACGGCCCACTACTGGGCCTTGAGCCTTTTAGAACCGGGCGGTGGAAGTGGTGGGCGAGTGTCTGTGCACGCATCCTGGCAGGAATAGCCAACATTCCAGAACACAGGCTTAAGATACAGAAGGATCTTCACAGACTTGAACACTGGGCGCTATCTAACAAAATGAAATTCAATGGTGAAAAAGGTAAGGTTCTACATTTAGGCAAGAAAAACCAAATGCACAGGTATAGTATAGGAGGTACTTTGCTCAATAACTGCGAGAGGGATCTCGGAGTCCTAGTGGACAATCACTTAAAAATGAACCAGCAGTGTGCTGCAGCTGCCAAAAAAGCCAATACAGTGCTAGGCTGCATTAATAGAGGGATAGAATCAAGATCACATGAAGTGTTAATACCACTTTACAATGCCTTGGTAAGGCCAAACCTGGAATACTGCATCCAGTTTTGGTCACCGCGATGTAAAAGAGATGTTGAGACTCTAGAAAGAGTACAGAGTAGAGCAACAAAGATAATTAGGGGGCTGGAGACTAAAACATACAAGGAACGGTTGCTGGAATTGGGTATGTCTAGTTTAATGAAGAGAAGGATGAGGGGGGACATGATAGCAGTGTTCCAATATCTCAGGGGTTGACACAAAGAAGAGAGAGTCAAGCTATTCTCCAAAACACCTGAAGGTAGGACAAGAAGCAATGGATGAAAACTAACCAAAGAGAGAAGCAACCTAGAACTAAGGAGAAACTTCCTGACAGTTTGAACAATTAATCAGTGGAACAACCTGCCTCCAGAAGCTGTGAATGCTCCAACACTGGAAGTTTTTAAGAAGAGATTGGACAGCCATTTGTCTGAAATGGTATAGGGTTTCCTGCCTGAGCAGGGGGTTGGAATAGATGACTTCCAAGATTCCTTCCAACTTTATTATTATTATTATTATTATTATTATTATTATTATTATTATTATTATTATTGTTGTTGTTGTTGTTGTTTTGTTGTTGTTGTTGTCTTTGCCTTCCTAAACATGTTTCTTTTTTATCTTTCTCTTTTAGGTTTTTATCATAAATCTTTTGCGTGATAGTAAATATTTTCATTTTCGACCTGTAATGGACACTTATATTCAGAAGCACTTTGCAGGAGCTCTGGCATATAAGTAAGTAATCTCTTTATGGAGGCCAGTTTATTAAGTAAATGTTTATATCAATACAGTGATTTTTAGAAAAGGATATTCATTTGCTTGGGGTTTTATACATACTAAGTTCTCACAGAGAATAGTTTATAGCAAAGGACTCCAACCTTTTGGGCACCAGGGACCGATTACGTGGAGAGAGGTTTTTCTGTGGACCGGAGGGGGCATGGTTTTGTATGTTGCCTGCATCCTGTGGATGGGGTTTTACTTGTTTGTGCGGCCCGGTCGCTGGCATGCTGCGGCCCAGTACTGGTCTACAGACCGGGGGTTGGGGACCCCTGGTTTATAGAATCAGCATAGCAAAGAGTTAAAAACAGAGCATAATCAGTCACTGAAAGTCCAGTGATTATAGATCAAAATTGTGCTGCTAAAGCATTATTTAATTTATTGTTACATACATGTATACACACACACATATATACATATAGAAACATACATGTATGCATATAAATAGATGTAAGTATAGATATAGATATTGATATATTTCAGAAAAATCTGTCACTTTGAGCTTCTCTCCTGTTGAAATGTCTGTCGTTGTGATTTTTTTATTCAGAGAACTCATCCGCTGTTTGAAATGGTATATGGATCGATCAGCTGAAGTAGTACGACAGGATCATATTCAAGAAGCAATGCGGGTATGTATTCTATGTAAATATTACTCAGTTTAAAAAGAAAATATTTCTTTTCTAAGGGCAAAACTTAATTAGGAATGAAAATTAAATAATATATTATTTAATGAGTTTTTTCAGTGATTTCCAGCAATATCGATCTTCAGTGGTGCTATTTAGAATTAAATGCTTACCTCAAAATATTGATTTAAGAAGGTGATATTTTGGAGCTTAAAATGGGTTACAAGTCAGATTTATTGTTGCTGAGTCAGTAGATTAATTTAAGTCTGGGGAAAAACACCGGAATAAAAATGTACTCACTCATCAACAATGGAACTAGAAGATTTGCTGAAAGGTGCAATTTCTTTTCAAACATACAGATAACAGTTGGATTCCTCCATGTTATTTCTCACATGAGCTTAATAATCCATTCATAATTAATATTAAGAAAAAATGATAATATTAATGTCCAAACTTGGAAAACAAATTTAAAAAACTGAATAACCTTTTTGTACTACAGTGCTATCCAGATCTCATCAAGTTTTTCTTTAAAAAATATTAACCCATTTTGTCTGTTTGGTTCATATTTTATATATGTAAATATTAATTACATTATTGCTATTCTCCTACTAAGATAAAAAATATCAGGCCATAATTTGTCAACTAACAATAAATTGTAGGTATTTGTTTTGCAAATACTTGGAACCTGCCATTTTTGCAAATAGCTTTCTTGGAAGAGAATGCTAAATTTTGATTTATTTTATTGATTGTTAACTAAATAAATATGTATCCATCCACCTCTCAGAGTCGCTTCAAACTCTGAGATGGGCAGCAAATAAGTTTAATAATAATAATAATAGTAATATCCTTCACATAAAGGATAAGAATTTGAATATTAATAATGTACTTAATTTTCCCCCTCTGGCTATTTATAAATCCCTTGTTCTTTTTTTTTCCTAATTCTTCTCCTGTTCTTAAGGCATTGGAATATCTTTTCAAGTTTATTGTTCAATCTCGGATCCTTTACTCCAGAGCTACTTGTGGAATGGAGGAGGAACAATTCAGAATCAGTATCCAGGAACTTTTCCAGTCCATCAGATTTGTACTCAGTTTGGACAGCAGAAGCTCTGAGACTCTCATCTTTACACAGGTTATAAATCTCTAAAGTTCTATTGGTGTGTTTGATTGTTGCCTTTGTAAATTAGTAGAATTACTTGTCAATGTACCAAAACTTTTCAAAGGAAAATAACTGATTGACTAGGAAAATGCTAGGAACCCATAATACAATCCTTCTGCATTCCTATCAGTTTTTCAGTTTTCTATTTATTTATTTTACTGGACTTACATGCTGCTTCTGTCATATCTGTCTTTGAGTGGCATAAATAGTAATGAAATTAAAAATTAAAAACATAGCTATATTGCAATATAAATCATCAGCTTCCTGGGGAACAACCACAACCCATATTTACATTTAATCATCAGGTATAACAAAAATTATCCCACAGCCTGTAAAAGCCAACTGGAACAACTTCACTTTCAGATCTCAAAGGACGGGCAGAGACTATTGGGAGAAGGTGGTTCCTAGATGCCCAGTCCTGAACATGAAGCACTTTTAAGGTGACACTCAACATCTTGAATTGCACCCAGAACAATACTGATAAGCAGTGTAGCTCTCAAAGCAGAGGTGTTCCTTGGATAGATTATTGGGCGTCCAAAACTTCTTGAGTTGCTTATTGTGAAGCAATTTAAATTTCTGGATGGTTTTCAATGACCACTTCATGCAGAGGACATTGCAATAATCTAACTGAGAGAAATCCAAGGGTTAAGTGACTGAGCAAAGCCTATTAATGCAGGAAAGGCTATAATTGTTGCACAAGATAAAACAATGTAACAGCCCTTCTTAACCACAGTTGCCATCTGCTCTTAGCTATGGTTAAGCCCCAGATTATGAATTAACACTGAAAGGGAAGTACAACTTCATCCAGAGTCAAAGATGCAATATCTTTGGAATTGGAGGGCTTCTATACTGAAAACTATTTCCCTTTCTTGAGATTGAACCAGACTCTTTTTATTCCTATCCAAAGTTTTATTCCTTCCAAGTTCTGGGATAAAACCTCAATCATATCTTCTATTTGTCTGGAGTCAAGATAGACAGTTGAATATCATCTACACACCAGTGCTGCCTTTGTGCTATTGGATGGCCATCACCAGTACCTTTATGTAGATGTTAAGTAAGAGAGGAGAAGATGTCAACTTCTGCAGCACATTACAACAGAGAGCCATAGAGCATGAACTCTTAACTCCCACTACCACTGTCTGGAACCGCCCATTTAAGAAGAAGTATTACAAAGCAGTGCCACCTATTCCTAACCCTTTCAGGTGGTCCAGAAAAATATCACTATCAATGATATCAAAGCGACTAAGAGAACACGCAGAGTCAGAAGGATTATATCAATATCTTACTCTTGCTACAGGACGACAGAAAAGTGATCAGTGTGGATTCAGTTTCATGTCTGGGCCTGAATCATTATGAAAAGGGTCATGATAATCTATCCTCCAGTTTCTGCATCTGTAAACCACAAAAAAAACCTTTTCTGCAGAAGGAAAAATTGGAGACTAGTTTATAGTTATTTAAAGTTACCAGGGCAACCTATATTTTACTGAGATGTACCATTCCCTCACAAAGAAGCATTCAACACAATTCAATTTTGTAAACATTTTTTATAAAGATTTTACCAGCAAACTAATAGTTGGCTCAGTATGTTTTATTGAGGAGATGCACCATCTCTTCCCACAGGCACATTCAACACAGTTCAATTTTATAAACATTTTCTGTAAAGATTTTACTAGTAAAATAATATTTGGCTCAGTAAAAAGCCCCAAGCATGAGAATTCTGCTAAGATGTTCAATTGTTGTCCAGTAGGTAATATGTATTCCAGGCTTATTAATATGTCTAAGAAGAATCTTAATATTGTTGCACATTTGTGAAAGAAAGAAATCTGAGGAATCTAGTAACAATAATAGTTTGTTCTCTAAAGAAAACAAAATTTTGATAGCAATGTTTTCTAATCATTAACTTTATTTTTTCACCTCTGACACAGTACTTGAAAAAATTATATATTCATTCAAAAACTTATTTAATACTTTAATGCATCAAAAGTTTACCTTTTTTTGTTTCCCACTTGCCACTGTGTTGCCCCTTAACCCTAATTGCCCCATAGGCCCCTCAGCCTGAAGGACAGGTGAGCGGAGCTGGGACATGTGCCCCACAAAAATGTGGTGGCATTGCAAGGCCGTCATTTAAGTCTGTAAGTAATTATCCCCATATCCTGTACACATTTAATCATGGGTGTATCTAATGAGTGTTTTTCCTTATCCAGTCCATTTTTCTGCACAAAGAACTGAACTATATTGCACACTTCAATGTTTGCAACTATAAAAGGATTTGCAAAGAACTGTACGTTTATATATAAGAGTTATTCTACTGTTTGCATGAATTACTTTGAATATGAGCACCAGTCATTAGAGAGAAATTATATCAGTTATGGCAAACTTTTGGATTATCTCTGGTAATTCAAAGAATACATATTAATGATGATAATAAAAAAGTAACAAAAATCTAATAGAAGAATATTTAATAACTTAAATATTGAGTTTCAGTCATGTCATATTGTAAACAACTAAATATTCACGCAGAGCCAATAAGAACCAATAATGAAAATATAATGAATTTTGGTCTTATTTTAACCTCTTTCTGTTAATTTTTTTTTTCATGGAAATATCCAAGAGCATCATGTTCTCTCTAATTACAGGTCTTTTGATATCACCACTTCTGATACAACTGTCACTGGAAATAATAGCAGTATTTGCTGCATATTTCCCTGGGATGAAATTGACTTATCTTAAAAATAAAGAAATTAAAATAACAATGGTTGTTTGGTTTGGTATTTAATTATTATCTTTATTTATTTTGTCTATATTTCTTTGGATTGAGAATATTAATTCTAAAATATTTCAATGGAAGTCACCACCCATGTTTAATTTAATTATTATTTATAAAGAAAAGAAAAGAAAAAGAAATGAGTAGCCGGGGAAATAATAATAATAATAATAATAATAATAATAATAATAATAATAATAATAATAATAATAATAATAATAATAATAATAATAATAGTAATAAAGTTGGAAGGAACCTTGGAGGTCATCAAGTCCAACCCCCTGCTCAGGCAGGAACCCTACACCCACTTCAGACAAATGGCTGTCTAGTCTCTTCTTAAAAAATTATGGAGGATCGACCACTCATACTTACAAGCATCCATAGTGGGGATACCTGCAGACATATTTACATCAGATGTTATGACATCATTGCATTATTACATATTTGTGCAATGTTATCATGAAACATGGACAACCATTTTGGAATAATTATGGCTTATTGCAAATCCCACTGGTAATACTGTTCACCATAGGGAGATGTGCTACTAGTATCATATGATACAATCTATCAAAAGATTTCCTAAGTGATGTGAGAATGAGTTGCTCACTTTTTCCATCATTAGATTTGGGGCAGGAAATGAGGTTGCAGCTAGGAAACAAAAAGTTAATTCTTATATTTTTGAATGCCCCAATACTCCTTCCTAACTATTCACACTGTATTGCAAATGGGCTTTCACACAAGATAACTTTAGCTGGGATGATAGGGAGGAGAAGGTTCATCTGGATTGGACAGGACTGATAATTTTTTCATCTTCTAATGTATTCCTGTTCTTCTTCCTTATCACCAATATTGAAATTGAGCTCAGAAGTGCCTTTGATTTGAGACAATAGTTTTCTAAGACTAATTACTGTAAATTATTATAATAGGAATGAAAGAGGGAGGACACCATTGGAAAATTAATATTTACTTCCAAAGCTCTCACCATACTTACCTCTCTTTCCCTAATGCAGTTAAAACAAACTGTAACATGGCATGTAGTGGGAAGTTTTGAAATAAATGCGTCACTTGGTTGAGTTGGGCGACTATAGAAATTGAATAAATAAAGAGTAAAAATTTAACATGTTATATCTATCTGGGTGGCACTAAATATGAAGTTCATATAATTGGATGGATGAAAATATCATTGCCATATATTTTATTTATTTATTTTATTAAATTTATTGATTGCCCATCTTACCACAAGATACATGCACGGACGCATGTGACACAGAATGTGGGCCGACTTGTTCATTGTTGATTTTGGCTTTGGCACTTGGTGATTTGGTCCTTCCACTGATGATACACAGTTTATCAATTTTTTCAATAAGACAATGTGCTTTTGGGGCTGAAATCTGCAGGGATTTCTTTAGCTTTTATATTGGTTTGAAGATGATCACAGCACTATGGCTTTCTAATTTCATGAAGCATCGTAATGTCATCTCCTACTTCCATATATATTTAAAACAATTTAATGTCTGAAGAGGACTATTGATCTTCCCTATCAACTGTGATAGCCACAAAAATACTCAGTTTTTATAAATGTGATCTGAAAGCAACTCAGAAGACATGAGCAGTCTGGGGGTGGTCTTTAGTGTGTGCTTCAGTATCTATAAGATGTTGTAGTTTAGGCTTCCTTTGTATTATGAAATCATGTTACAATGCCATAATTTCCAAAATCTCTTTCTAATAGAAACATGAAACTTTAAAGAGGGATTTCCTGCTTTTTTTTTGTATCATTACTACTAAAAGAGTTCAAAAAGTCTCATATTTCCATTTTTTTTAGGCTGCTCTATTGAATTCTTTCCCTGCAATTTTTGATGAGCTATTGCAGATGTTTACAGTACAGGAAGTAGCAGAGTTTGTGCGAGGAACTCTTGGGAGCATGCCCAGTACAGTGCATATTGGACAATCTATGGATGTGGTTAAATTGCAATCTATAGCTCGTACAGTAGACAGTCGCTTATTTTCTTTCTCAGGTAACAGTTATAATATTAATCATTATAATATGTCTCTTTGCATACCCAATATGAACAGAATTTGTTTCATGCCACTTTAGGAACATAATATATAAAACTATTTTAGGTTTCATTTACTGCAGGGGTGTCAAACTGCCAGCCCGTGGACCGGATGCATCACGAGGAAACCGCGCCTACCCCATTGCCGGCAATGGGGAAAAAGTTTCGATATGTTGCACGACGTCACGTGACGTTGCGAGTTTGATATGTCTGATTTACTGTATCCCTAAAATAGCATAAAGTAAATTATATTTTGAAAAGTTGATTCATTAGAATTAATGTACAAAAATTATACTGCATAATATTTCTATTCTAACCAGCCACATCTTCTTCCAGAATACTATACTCTCTCTTTTTCTGTTTTCTTTGAACAACTTTGCATATTGTTGTTCATAAACACTGATTTTGCCTTGAACTGTTTCATCTGCTTTTGCTTTCCCTCTTTTTTATGTACATGAGAAGATTGTCCTATAATTTTTGAATTTCTCTCATTGTTTTTCAATGGGTATATGAGTTTACTAATAAATGAAGAGATTAGGAAATTAAGAAATATTTTTTTAAACGTCAGGGCCCATTCTACACAGAGGTATAGCCCGGGGACATTGCATTCCCTTTAAATATTATTAATGTTTTTCATGTTTAATTTAAAAGAAAAAAATGGATCCTGAAAACCATATTTATGTCTATATTAATATTCTTGTATGGCTATAGCACACCAAAGTAAAGCCATGTCTTCATCATAGTGTTTACACTAATATCTATGGTTCTGTACTTAGTATAACCAGTTTTAGAAATACTTGAGATTTAATTAGGGAACTGATGTCCACATTTTTTAATAAAGTGGTGCAGTCTAAGATGCCTTATTCAATTTATTTATTTAAAAAATTCATAAGGACCTCCCATCTTAAGAACTCAACTCTGGGGGGCTCACTACAGTGAAACAAACAAACAAACAAATAAACAAAAAAATACCCTGGCACTTCAATCATCCCCCTTGGATGCATCCAACAGAACCATCCATATGCTCCTATTTCATCCTATTCTAGCATTTTGGGGAAGGGCCAGCTTTTTATGGCCTTCCAAAAAATTAAAGTAATAGAGGCCTGCTGGATCCAGGGAGAAGGATTATCTACAGGGCAGAGGCTGCTATGAAAAAGGCATGTTTTCTGGTCCCCTAAGATGACAGCCTAAAAGGATGGGATCTGTACCATGCTTACTGTATCCATCCCAGTGGAGAATGGTCCCTCAGATAGCCTGGTCCCATGCCAAGTAGGACTTTAAAGGGAATTAAGCCAGTGCAGCTTGCACAACAGTAGTGCAATATGAGTTCCAAACACTTCATGTGCTGCTGTATTCTGGACCTGCTGTAACTTTTCTGGTCTTCAAGAGCAGCCCTGTTGTAATAGTCCAACCAGGAAGTCCTCAAGTGACTATGAATAAGGCCTTCCTGTCCAGGAATAGGTGCAATTGGTGCACAAATCTGTACCATTTCCTTTGAACCTAAGTGAACTGTTAGAATCAAGAAAAGGGACCCTGAAGTTCACAAGCATATCTTACTTTCAGAATAATTTTAAAAATAATAAAGACAAAGGCAGTGAAAGCATTGTATGAATTCATTTAGGTTAGTAATTAATATAGCCACACTAATAAATATCTAAGTATACCTAAGGAGGACATAAATGTGAATTTCAGTGTCATCCAGTATTTTATGGTTCACCTGAGAATATCAACAGTTAGAGATTTCATGTTAGTTAGATACAGGGCTTTTTTTCTCATAGAACGCCCAGAACGGAGTTCCGGCACCTTTTTTGGATGGAACCTTGTAGGGTAGGCAAGGCAGGTTGTATGATGTGTGTGAGTTCCGGCACCTTTTTTTTTTTTTTTTTTTTTTAGAAAAAAAGCACTGTTTAGATATTTCCTTTTCCCTCACTTTTGGTAGTCAGTATTTCTGTTGCTTGATGTAATAATATCTCCTATGAGTGACAGTTGATAATATTGTAGGTTCATGACTTTTGACAATTTAGCTTCTGTGGGAAGCAATATTAATTAAACAGTGAAGGAAAATAAGGCTGCCAGTAAAGATAATTTACAGATTTTATTTACTGTACTGTAAGCGCTATATAACCTTTTGCAACAGTTTGTAAATTAGCTATTCAGAATTAGCATTTCAGTGAATAAAAATGGGTTTCCCTTAGAATCTGTTTCATAGAGGCCTCTAATTAAGCTGTTGTACTATTTATTAAAAGGCCAATTAAATTAATTTTATTGCATCCTTCTTTGTTATTAATGGTAGTTCTTCAGGTTCTCTATATATGCTTGTGAATTAAAATGAGGCAGGCTTCTCATTCCAGTATTTTGAGTTCTCCTGTAAAATAATGTCAAGCCTCTGGTTTCCCATTCCTAGAATCCCGGCGAATCTTATTACCTGTGGTCCTTCATCATATTCATCTTCATCTGAGACAACAAAAAGAGTTGCTTATCTGCTCTGGAATTCTTAGCAGTATCTTCTCTATGTAGTTTTGATCGAGGCACCATTAGATTCAGATAGTAAGATAGAAAGATAGTAGATAGATAGATAGATAGATAGATAGATAGATAGATAGATAGATAGATAGATAGATAGATAGATAGATAGATAGATAGATAGATAGATAGATAGATAGATAGATAGATAGATAGTAGACAGAGACTTCTTAAGTTTACTATACAAAAGTTGCAACATAGTATAGTTGTTTGTGACCTACTTCTCATTAGTATAATGGATTATTGAATGCATGTTTTTTTACATAAAGGACAGAAAATTGTGCATTAGTTATTGTGCTTAACAAAGTTTTCAAACATTTACTTGAGAGAAGATATATGGCTGCTGGCCAGCCTGTATAGAATTGTTCTGCATCTTTAGCAGAAAAATAAACATGATTAAAATTCTGTGTAACATATAAAATCCAGGCCACTGTATGGTATGTCCTAGATTCTTAAATAATTTCCTGATTTTTTTTTCTAAAATTATTCAACTTATTTTGGATAGATAGTACTGCTAAGCAAGCAAATAATAATGACAGCAATAACATTACATTACTAAAATTGTTCATTTAATATCTTCCCATCTACCTTCAAAGATGGCTATTTAAGTAGAAACATTAGCACTGATGTACAAATTCTGAAAATAGGTTTGGACTATAACATCTTAGACAGTATCAAACATACCAAAGGAAGTTTAACAATATCCCAAAATATTACATTTGAAAATATTTTAAAAGGGAGAGCTGAGCATAAGACTAATCATAGAATTTTATTTGTGAACAGGACTGTATGCAAAATATTAAGGTAATAAATTAATTGTCTTTAATCAGATAGTAGATTATTATAAGAACATTTGATCTAGGAGTACAAGATATCCATTATTGTAGATTTAAATAAATATGGTGTTAAAAACAAGAAAGGGGGGGGCTTTATTATGATTTCTGAGGAGAAATTTTATGTAATCTATGACTTCTTGGGATGCTCTATCTGGGACCATAGGACTGCATCATTACGGGTTTTAAAGATAAGAATGACTATTGGGCATTAAGCCTAGAATGAAATGGGTTAAAATACATTTTTATATTTTAACCATCCTGACTTAGGTATGTAAATGAAGACTCAATCATCCAGGCCAAAAGTATCTAAAAAGGTGAAATCATGGCAACTGGACCAAAGTTTGATCTAGTTGCCATGATTTAACCTTTTTAGATATCCTGACTTGGGTAATACATTTTTTTCTTTCCCATTCTCCTTTCTTGTGTTTTACATCCTTTATTGGAAGTTTTGAAAGCAGGTTCTAGCAAAACCTAGTGCAATTTTTATAATTTCCTCTAGGAGCCTTTTATTAGTTGAAAAGTAGATAAAAGCTAACTAAATACTAGTAATATAATAATAGAACTAAGTGGCTCTATTTTCAAGTTTTCCCTGTGTTCCCATGAAAACAGTCACTGTCCTCTAGTCAATCTTGTCTTCTAGACTATAAACCTCATAGATAAATGAATGAACAGGCAGCCAAAAGCAACTTCAAAAAAATTTCATTTCCATCTTATAAGATGTTAACTCTTTATGTTTTAACTGTTTGCTATAGGAGACAGATGTAATTGAGGAGGTAGAAATGATGGTGGAGAGCCTCCTGGATGTACTATTACAAACTCTTCTGACTATTATGAGTAAATCACAATCTCAGGAGGCGGTAAGAGGGCAGCGTTGTCCACAATGCACAGCTGAAATCACTGTTAGTAACTAACCATCAAATTCTATTTCCTGCTTATCTAGCCTGCTCCCTTTCCCTATCCTCTCATCTCTAGTTTACTGCATTTTTCATTCATTCTTTGTTCATTCATTCTTTTCTTTGTGCTACAAAACTAAAAATAACTGTCCTGAACTCTCAGGATGAAGCTAAGAACTGTAGCCATGCTGCTGTTAGTTTATTTAGCCTATTATTCTGGATTATATTTTTAATTATTTCTAAGGCATTTGCTATAATAATTAGCGGGTGCTTAAGTAAAAAACTAAATGACTGGAATTTTACGCCATATTATTGTTATGAGGTTGGATAGTGTGTTGTGTGAACTTAGCCTCAACTGAAATGAGAAAGGTAGAAAACAATGCTGTACTGCATGCTATGATAAATAGAAAAAAACTCAAAGCCCTATTTATAGGGATGAATGAATGAATTTTCACAGAAACAATATTTTCCATTGCAGAGAGGAAAAGCAAATTTTCATCCTTTAAGCCTCTAATTATTCTGTATTCCATTTTTAATTTGATTTGGTGGCTATTTGTCAGCCCCCATGGGTAAACTGGACAGTTTACTATGTGGGCTAAATCTACTTTATTGTAAGGCTATATTAACAAAATCTTGCAAGTACAAACTGCCCACTGCCACTTTTACCTGCTTGCTCATTAGGGCAGGTCCTTTCTAGGATTCTTTCTCTAACCGAGAAAGGGGATTCCTACCTCTTTTGTCTGATTGTTTCGTAGGCAGCCTCTCTGACCATCTTTCCCCAAGATATTCCCACATACCATTACACATCTCTCTATATAAACACTTTCTACATAGTATGAATTTATTTAAAAAGTATAGACATGAGAAGAAGAAATTTTATAGCGTTTCATTTCATAAATATCGCTCCATTTTCAGTCCCTACAACTTTTTCCTATACCTCCAAGTTAATTTTTTATTTAGACTTGTGAATATGATTGTTCCACTAAAATAATTATTCTTTGAAATTAACAGGGGGAATATGTATCCTGTCTTTTGTCTCTACTTCGTCAGATGTCTGACACTCACTTTCAACATCTACTGGAAAATTTTCAGAGTAAAGATGAGCTAAAGGTAAGATTATAAATGTACTCTAGTTATATTTCCAATCTGTGTTTTTGTGCTGATGTACATCTTGTATCTCTGGAATGCTGAGAATGATCTTGATTATATAGAAGTCTGTTCTTTCTCTTTTGTCACAGATTCAAAGCCATTCCATATTATTTATTTTATCCTGCATATTTGACTGGGAACTGAGCCTATTGCACTCAGTAGATATGTAAATTGCAGCTGACCCAGATGCATACTGAGGTTGCAAATCAATTAGCAGTTAAATGTTCCTGTGTCACCTGACATGTATAGCTTTTTAAAAAAATAATTGAATCATTTAATAGAGTTGAATCTAATTATACTTACTGTGTTTAGGCTAGAATCTATTGGATACAATACTCATGCTTATGCTACTTTTGTGTTGATATTATTTCACTGATGCTTCATATTTTTGTTCTTTTGTTAATTGTAATTCTGCTATCAGTGAACTCCCCATAGAAAGGTAAACACCCAAAGAATGATTTAAAATATTTTAAAATAAAATATGTATTAAATATTTAATACTTTAAATTAACATATTTATTAAATGTGAAGTGATATATAAATAATATTTTTACAAAACAATATTTTGATGTTGACTAAGTAACTTAAAAGAATTGTCCTTGCATGTTTTAGTCTTGGCAGATTTCCTATATGAATAGTAATGTAAAGATAGATATAGAACCTTATAAGAGGAAAAACAATACAGACAGGAAGGTGGTAAAAAGTAGAGGCTATACTATTTAGAAGTTCCACCAGCTGATTCTTAAATTCCCACATGTTTTAATGCTAATTGGCAAGAAGCTGTGGCCAAGGTTTCATGTTACTCTCCCATACACTACATATCATAAGGATTCAGCATTTAGAAATTTGGAGTTTGATATTATTAATATGCTGGTGACATTGAATTTTATGATACCATGAGTTTGAGGAGATCTAAGTGTACTCCTAGTCAATAATAGACTGTTTTAAAGAAACAAATTCTAACCTAATCCAGATACAGCACATATGCCCATTGTTATTAAGATGACAGATCATAAGGCAGTTTGGATTTTATTTTTAAAAAATAAATTACGTTCCCTTTGAAAAAAATGGTTAGCAGTCCGGAGGGGATTCCAAGGGGGTTCTATTATAAAATACTTTTTCTTATCTTTGACTAGTGTGCAGCAGCTATTCCCTGAAGATGATTCTGATAATCATTCTTCTTTATATCTTTTATTTATTTATTTTGAGTCAATTTTGGAAAGTTCCTAGAGTTTTCAAAAATAGTTTGCCATGGTCTTCTTAAATCTGTAAGCGATTTTTCATCCCATTTTGCAACTTACAACTTTTCTTTCCCTTGTTGAAGGTGCATATTTGCTTCAAAACACATAGCTAGTAATGTTTTAACATTGTTTTCTTGGTTTTTACTAGGAATTTCTTCTGAAGATTTTCTGTGTGTTTCGAAATCTGATGAAGATGAGTGTCTTTCCTCGAGATTGGATGGTGATGAGATTACTCACCAGCAAGTGAGTGCTGATGCATTTTAAAACAGTTGAATTTTACTAAAATCATGTACATTTTTACAACAAATGACTTTTTAAAAATACTTTCAGCTCACTAAATTTTTAAGCACATAGATCATTTTAGATATGTTCCATTTTTATTCTTCCTTGAAACATACTGAGAACTGATTTTTTTTGATAACCTTATTTAAAAAATTAAATAAAGAAATAAAAACTAATAATTGAAGTAGAAGAAAGAAAGAAGTAAACAATGAAAAAGAAAGCAAAACAAAAAGTTAAGGTTAAGGTAGATTTCAAAAATCATTTTATTAGACATGCTACATTGACAGTATGGAATAAATATAAACTTACAATAGTGGCGAATATCTGTAGCTCGGGTGTAGGATGAGGGTAAAGGTTCATTCTCTGAGCTTTAGGGTTGGTTTTTGAACATTTCATTACCAGATTAGGTAACATCTTCAGCTGTGTGTGTCGGTGTTCCACTTATAAGGACTTCAGATGTGGGAGTGTCAAGTGAGGATCTTGTGATGGGCCAGGTGTAAGTCATCAGAGAGAGGCTTGTGATGGGGAGGTACTTCAGGTAAAGGTCGTTAGAGGGTATGAATTAGTGGGCCAGGAGTGAGTCATCAGTGGGAGGCTGGCAATGGGTCTTGTGATGGGGAGATTATAGGTCAGGGTCATTGGAAGGTGAATTGCTGGGGGGGAGAGGGGCTTGAGGGTTGGTACTGTCTCTGGATGGTTGTTTGATTGATTTGGATTCTGAGGGGTTCATATGCTGGTTGTAGATCAAAATGTCTGTTGATGGAATTGCTTGTGGTGTGCCAGGCTTTAATGAACTCCCAAGCGTGGTGGGTGGTAGCGTGGCAGATGATTTTAGTGTTGCTCCAATTGAACTGGTGTTGTTTAGTGTCAGTGGGATTAGGGATTTGGGATTGTGGAGTTTGGAGTTTGACTGCTTCATGGATCCTGGTTTTTAACTAACACTCCCATATCTGAAGCCCTTATATAAGTAGAACACTGACACAGATCTCCACTAAACACCGCTAAATATGTTACCTAGCCTGGTAACGAAATGTTCGGAAACCAACCCACAAGCTCGGAGAACGAACCTTCACCCTCATATAAACTTACATTGTATCCAAAAATACTTTATGGCTGTTACTTGAAGAAGCACATTATAGAAGAGAAATGATAACTAAGCATAAATCATTAATTTATGGTGACATATTGGAATTCTTCTATAATGTCCAATACCATTCTGACATCTTTTAATTATCTTGTAGGAAAAAATCCACATTGGTTTCCATGAATAAATTCTTGTAGAATTATTTTCAATCTATGTGCTAAGATGGTTGTAAATATCATATAATCAGTGTTCAATAATATCAGACTATAGTTTTTTTGTTGAAGTTAAATCTTGTCACTGTTTAGATATTAATACTATACATTAATACTATATATTAATACTCTTTCTAAGATTCTGGTACCTTATCTACCTGTAAGATAGAGTTCATCGTATTTTGGAGTGACTGCAAAAGTTCATCCTCAAAATATTTATAATGAGAACCTGGTAGACCAGGCCTGTCAAATTGCCGGCCCGCAAGCTGGATGTGTCACACCGAAACCGCGCCCACCCCATTGCCGGCAATGGGGAGAAAGTCCCAACACATTGTGCGATGTCATGTGACATCGCGAGTTTGACATGCCTGTGGTAGACCATCTAGTCCTAGTACTTTTTCTGGTTTAATCTTTTTTATAGCTTCAGAAACTTCCCTTATTGTTACAGGTCCATCCATAATCTATCTTTGATTCTCAGTAATTTTTTAAAAATAGTGAAAGCCTGCTGGTTGACTTGGGCCAGTCACTGTCTCTTAGCCCAACCCACTTAAGAGGATTATTTTTATGGGGAAAATAGGAGGAGAAAAGTGTGATAGATATGTTCACACCTTGAGTTATTTATGAAAACAGTAAAGGCGGGATACACATAAACAAATAATCAAACAACGAATCAACGAACACCTAGAGGCAAACAAAGTCATTACTAAAAGCCAACATGGGTTTGTCAAAAATAGATCATGCCAGACAAATCTTATTGCATTCTTTGACCAAGTGACAAAATTAGTGGATGAGAGGAATGCTGTGGATATAATTTACTTGGACTTCAGTAAGGCATTTGATAAAGTACATCACA
>NW_015386158.1:17974-27417 GCF_001527695.2 Protobothrops mucrosquamatus | reverse complement strand
GACAGTGAGAACAATTAACCAGTGGAACAACCTGCCTCCAGAAGCGGTGAATGCTCCAACACTGGAAGTTTTTAAGAAGAGACTGGACAGCCATTTGTCCGAAATGGTATAGGGTTTCCTGCCTGAGCAGGGGGTTGGACTAGATGACCTTCAAGGTCCCTTCCAACTTTACTATTATTATTATTATTATTATTAAATACATCTCATTCTTCGATAGAGTGACTAAACTAGTAGACCAGCAAAACTCAGTGGACATAGTATACTTGGTATACTTCAGTAAGGCATTTGACAAGGTAGACATCAATATCAGATGGATCTGTAACTGGCTAACAAACCGTACTCAGCGAGTAGTCCTCAATGGCACTACATCCACATGGAGAGAAGTAAGCAGTGGGTTACCACAAGGTTCCGTCTTAGGTCCAGTACTCTTCAATATGTTCATCAGTGACTTAGATGAGAGAATAGAAGGGGAACTCATCAAATTCGCAGATGACACCAAATTAGCAGAAGACAAACACAGGATCCAAAAAGATCTTGATCAACTTGAACAATGGGCCTTATCCAACAAAATGAATTTCAGTGTGGAGAAAAGCAAAGTCTTACATTTAGACAGGAAAAAATAAAGGCACAAATACAGATTGGGCGAGACCTGGCTCAAAAAGAAGTGACTGTGAGAGGGACCTTGGAGTCCTAGTGGACGATTACTTGATTATGAGCCAGCAGTGTGCAGCAGCAATCAAAAAAGCTAACAAAATCCTGGGTTGTATAAACAGAAGCATAGAACCAAGATCACGAGAAGTAATATTACCATTTTATAAAGCCTTAGTAAGACCACAGCTAGAATACTGCAGCCAATTTTGGTCACCATATCACAAAAAAGATATTGAGGAGTTGGAAAAAATTCAAAGAGCAACTAAGATGTTCAGGGGCCTGGAAACTAAAACATACAAAGAATGGCTACGTGATTTGGGCCTGGCTAGTCTAGAGAAAAGAAGAAATAGGGGAGACATGATAGCAGTGTTCCAGTACCTGAGGGGCTGCCACAAGACAGAGGGGGCCAGGTTGTTCACCAAAGCACCATATGGAAGGACGAGAAACAATGGTTGGAAACTGACCAAAGAGAGAAGCAACCTGGAACTAAGGAGAAATTTCCTGACAGTGAGGACAATCAACCAGTGGAACAGCTTACCCCCAGAAATCGTGGGCACTCCATCACTGGAGATTTTTAAGAAGAGACTGGACATCCACCTGTCTTTTACGATATAACTTGAGCAGGGGGCTGGACTAGAAGACCTCCAAGTCCCTTCCAGCTCCTATTCTATTCTATTCTATTCTATTCTATTCTATTCTAAAATAATACTGATGAAAATTTTTTGGATAACCACATTGTTAATACAATATTCCTCTCTTGAAATTTGAAAATCATCTTCTTTTCTTTCTGTTTTCTTAATTAATACAATAACCATTTTCCTAGTTTATTTGTAAACTCAAAGTTCTTTTGTTTAGCATAGTTCATCTTAATTTCTATTTCTCTTACTGTTAACATAGATAATTATTGGTTTGTTTAATTTGATATTTTTTGTTTAAGTTTAATGTGATGTGATTTTTATGGCAATATCTTTAATTTTTCCTTTTTTCTCTTTCTCATTCAAAATAACTTGCATTTTTACTTGAACCTTCCTTTTAACACTATTTTGTGTAAAATACTCTCTGATAAAAGATTTGCTTATATGACAGAACATTCTTAAATCAGTACCGCTTTTGGAAATTCTTTTTTAAAAAAATTCTATTAATTTCTTTATAGTATTTCACAACCTATTCTTTTTTTAGTGATATTTTGTTTATTCTTCATTTTGAAGAAAGTAGATTTTCCTTTAAAAATCAAACCCACAGCACCTAATTAACAGTTATCTTTTTTTAAAAAAAATTTATCTGTTGTATTTTTAAGGCAGTCTTCTCTACAACCTCCATTTAGATTTCTTTGAAATTCCCTTTAAATTTTTCCCAAACTTCTTTGGCTTTTTGAGCAGAATTCATTTGGAATCTTTTCTGTTGAAAAGTAAAACTTAATATTTTCTAATATATCCCAGTGAAAATAAATCTTCTTCTGCATTAGTATTTCAGTCAAAAAAGGGTATTTCTTTTATGTAAAATTGTAATAGGAATGCTTTTTAAGATAATTATATCTATACTATCAATCTTTAATTTTATATTAAAATGCTGTTGCAATACTTGATCTCTTGTCTTTTTCCTAACAAAATGGACTAAAACATCCCTTGGGATATTTCTTATACTTGCAAAAAAAGAGAATTTTTGTAATATACTTTGTCAATCTCATTCTTGGTTCCTCTCCCTAGTCCAAAAAAACCCCTGTCAGTCCCTGAACAACTTTTCTTTGAACATCTTCATCAATGATTTGGACGAGGGGATAGATAGGGAACTCATCAAATTTGCAGACACCAAGCTGGCAGGAATAGCCAATACCCCAGAAGACAGGCTTAAGATACAGGAGGATCTGGATAGACTTGAACACTGGGCGCTATCTAACAAAATGAAATTCAATGGTGAAAAAAGCAAGGTTCTACATTTAGGCAAGAAAAACCAAATGTACAGGTACAGTATAGGGGGTACCTTGCTCAATAGTAGTAACTGTGAGAGGGATCTCGGAGTCTTAGTGGACAATCACTTAAATATGAGCCAGCAGTGTGCTGCAGCTGCCAAAAAAGCCAACACAGTGCTGGGCTGCATTAACAGAGGGATAGAATCAAGATCACGTGAAGTGTTAATACCACTTTACAATGCCTTGGTAAGGCCACACTTGGAATACTGCATCCAGTTTTGGTCACCACGATGTAAAAAAAGATGTACATCAATTGTGTCACATGTTTAAAGATGGACGAACTGACATGCACGATGAGGCAAGGAGTGGCCGCCCATCTGTAGTCAGCGATGAACTCATGCAGGAAATTGACAAAAAGGTCCATGAAGTCCATCGGTTCTGGATATCTGCAAGCATTGGGGCATGCTGACTTCCGGTGTGGTGTTGGTTCACGATAATGTTCACCTGCACACTGCTAGTCGCACCCAAGAACTTTTGAAGCAGTTCCGTTGGGATGTTTTTGATCACCCCTCCCATAGCCCAGATTTGGCGCCAAGTGACTACCACCTCTTCAGGCACATGAAACAGTGGCTTGCATCGCACCGGTTCAACAATGACAATGTGCTTCACGATGCTGTTACAGGTTGGCTTCATTCACAGACGGGAGATTTTTTTTGCAGAAGGAATTTCAAACCTTGTAAGACGTTACGACAAATGCCTCAAATTGAATGGCGATTATGTCGAAAAGTAATGTTGTAGTTTTCTAATGTGTATAGTAAAGGTTCTGTATCTGCAAGTGTCTGTCATTGATAACCGAATGGAAGTTTATTTCCGAATCGACCTCGTACTTTAAGTGTTTAAGTCTTCTTTTAGCTTTGTAATCCCAGAAAAAAATGCAAAAAACACAGAGCAATACTTATTAGTTGTGAAAGAAAATATCTTTTAAACTGATAACTAACATTATTTAGAAACGAAGTTGGCAGGTCCTAATTTCTATAAAGGCTGCATAACAGCCGTGAATGAACATAGGGTCTCTTGCCCCTGAGTCACTCTACTCACAAACCCACTGCAAAACCTTCTATCTTTGATTTTACTCATGAGGACCGATCATTCAGAGATCAAATAGGTCAATTTCATGCTTCCTCCTTCATCTAGAAGAGGATCTTTTGGTATCCAGCACTGGCCACTAGATGTCAATCAAGCTATGATGCTGTTTTTATATCTGAAAGATGATTAGACCACCATATTCTTCACCGGATATCAGAACTGGATGAGTGAATTGAGGATATAACCATACCATAGCTTTGACTTGCAATTAGTAGATTGGCTGGAGCAGAAAAGTGGAATTATAATTTGTGGATCCTTTTCTCTTGAATTTCTCATGCCTATAGCTACCAGAATGGGAAGAGTTACTTCTCAAGTCAGAGAATTAGGGTGTCGTGGATGTATTTTCCATCTTGCTAACCAACATCCTCCATATCTGGGCTGTTTGAGACAGTTACCTATGTGGCAATACTTTGTTGTTATTAGAACAATCACAACCAGTTTATAAAAATGAAAATAAATATCTTGAACCACAGCAACAAAAACCCAGATTATCAACCTAGTATAATTCAATTCTTAATAGTAGCTATGAACAAACCAATAGATGTGGCAGAAATTATAATTTAGAAGTTCAGTGTGTTGTTAGGCTGTCTAAGACATGGAATAATTTTAATTGGATATATTTTTCAATAATGTATTGGAATTGGAATCTATTTGTGTATTAGCTTTCCACAGGGCAAATTTTTAGATTGGAATGTTTGTGGTTACCTTCACGTTCATGATCCAATGGATTGGCAATTTTTTAAATTGTATATTAAGCACTATTTTGTGAATTAATATAAAAGAACATGATTTTCACTAAATTTAGATTGAAATATTCTGTATATTCTGTATAACAGTGCTATAATGTTGTTCCTTTCATTATTATAGTGTAATAGTTACAACAGTGCAGTATCTGTCTGCAGCACTACATAAGAATTTCACGGAAACAGATTTTGATTTTAAGGTATTTTAAAAATTTATTGATACTATTAAATTGTCAACATTGTATTTGTTTTGCTATTAAATGACAACTTGTAAAGCATTTGCACCAAAGTTTTCCAAGAGTATCCAGAACTTTAAAATAGAAAAAAATAAAAGAATGCAGATGGTCCTCATTTAATGACCACTTGTTCAGTGACTATTCAAATGTATGACAGCACTGAATGAACATACGTATAATTGGTCTTTGTACTTAACAGCCATCACAGTATCCACATTTGTCACATTCTTTGCCAGCTTCCTACAAGCAAAATTAGTGGAAAAGCTAGCAGGAGACTGCAGATCGTGATTATGTAATGTCCTCATTTAATTACTCACAACAATTCACTTAACAATGCTTACCAGAAGTGCCAGAATTTTTGTTGCTAAGCAGCACAGGCAATTAATTATGTGTGTCTATTCAGAGAGACATTTTGGTGCAGTGGTTAAGGCACCAGGCTAGAAACCAAGAGATCATGTTGTAGTTCCGTCTTGGGCACAAAACTAGCTGGGTGACCTTGGGCTATTCACTTTCTCTTAGCCCTAGGAAATAGGCAATGGCAAGACCACTTCTGAAAAACCTTACCAAGAAAACATGTCTAGGCAATCTCAGCGAATGGGGACAAAATTGAAAGGAAGGGAAAAAATTCAGAGTTAAATCTCAGTGAGTTTAGTGAACCAACTCCCAGGTAATGGTGTAAAAAATTGCAATACAAGTTTTTTTTAGTTTAGAAATTTTGTTTATAAAAATTCAAAAATTCTTGACATCATAGTCTCTGTAGAGTAATATATATGGGATTTCTCACCTCAGATAGCTCTAATCTTCGCTTTTGTGTGTGGATTTATATAATTTTTATTATAATAATTCTATAATTGACTTTCAAAAATTCAGTTATAGAATTATATTATGAAATAGATCTGCTATGCATTGTTTATTGATGTGTGTGAAAGAAGTGCCCATGTCATATGTACAGCACTTACATACAGAATGGACCATGAAACTACCATCATTATGTAATGAGGGTATTTATTTGTTATAATCATTTGCCTTGTGTGTTTTCTGAGCAGATATGCAGAATATAAATATATCATCATAATAAATACATTGTCATTATCTTTATGTCTGGTGCTTTTTAGAACAGTCAGTTGACATTTATTAATGATATAGCAAAGGACTAAATTGTATAAGAATTTTCAGTTAGTTGCTTCATTGTTTTTCTGTTTTGTAGGCCTGGAACTCTTATTTCAGCTTGTCTGTTTTATTTATCAACCAACCCAGTCTGCAGCTAGAAACATTTATTCCAGCTAAGCAGAAAAAGATTCTGGACAAGTAAGAATATATTAACTTAAGTTTCATTTTCAGATGTTTGTTTTGAAAGTAAGGTAGTTGTTTTTTCCTCTGGTTCTGTTTTTATAAGATGTAGTGTAATAGTAAGATAAGATAAGATAAGATAAGATAAGATAAGATAAGATAAGATAACATTTATTGTCATTTTAATACTGTGAGCACAATGGCACACATCAAAAAAAAAGTAATGCTGCTAAATCTTGTTTTATGTTTAAAATGCCAATATTCCATTTTTTTCCCTTTGGATCTGTGTTTATATTCCAGATATGGTGATATGCGTGTGATGATGGCATATGAGCTTTTCAGCATGTGGCAGAATTTGGGTAAGTTAATCTTTAAGTAAACTGAGATTTACTCAGTTTAAGATTTATATTTAATCTAATAATAGCACAGTGCTGGACAATCTTTCATCCACTGTTAAAGGGACATTCAGATTATAACACATATTGGTACAACTTCATAGAAATAATTTTTATAAAACAGGAGAATCATTTGTCCTTTGGAACTGTACACTATCACTAGATGATAGTTGCTCATACACATACACATTTCCAGGCATAACTTATTCTATCCTTGGTTTAATTCTTTATGGTAAGCATCTAGCTTGATTCATATCTGACTTCATTCCTTATCTTCAGTTAGAGAATATTTTCAGTTAGCAGTGAAAGTAAACAAAAAGGAGCAGGAAATGGTACGCAAAGGAATGGTGTAAATAACTGCTTATTTTTGTTTTCTTTTGTTGTTGTTGTTGTTGTTCAGGGGAACATAAAATTCACTTTATTCCTGGAATGATCGGTCCTTTTCTGGGTGTCACACTTGTCCCACAGCTAGAGGTCCGCAACATTATGATCCCCATTTTTCATGATATGATGGACTGGGAACAGCGAAAAAATGGCAACTTTAAACAGGTAAAATGTCTTTTCAGTTCTTATAATGGTTATTTCTTACTTAAATGTTCATTTACAGTATTAAGCATATTTCAATGACCTTGGAATACTGCAACCATCATAAATAAATGCTGGCTGCCAAGTACCCATATATGGGGACTCTGTGATGGTCATAAGTGCAAAGGGTTGGAAATAAGTCACTTTTTTTACCACCAATGTAACTTTGAATAGTTACTAAACAAATGGTTGTAAGTCAGGAACTATGTATAGAATATATAGCCAATTGCAAAACTTCTTCCCATTTGAGTGAGACTTTTTCCAATCCCATTCTCTATTTTACTTATTTCCCACTCACAAGCTGTTCTGAATTTTGGTTCAACTGTACAGTAAATCCAGACTGTGAGTTGTATTCTTCCTCCTTTCAAGCTCTAATCTTAAAAAGGGGAAAGGATCCCTTGTCTTTTAATTTTTATTTTTGTTAAGATGAAATAATGGGTTTAAATTTTGTATATATTCTGTCTCTGGAAGAGAAACCATTCTTCTTTATGATCTCTGTATATCACACAAATATTTATGCATTACAGAAAACAATTGTACTAAAGTTATTTATGGAGGCTTTGATTTATGTAGAATACTTATAGGAGAAAACCTTCATCGAATCATAGGACTGAAGAGATCCAATCCTATGTCCAGAGCAGGAATCCTCATATTATACAACACAAAAGACTCTCCAAGCCTTGCTTGAAAACCTCCAGTGACAGAGTACCCACAACTCCAAAAACCTAAATAGCTACTACTACTGCTAAATAGCTGTAAGTGAAGAATATATTAATTTAGAGTTTGGATCTCCTCTGTAAAGAATCCACCCATTACTTCTTGACTTACCCTCAGGAGCCATGGCTCCTAGCTTCCCTAGGATGATCCTTTAAGTATTTGAAGACTGCTATCATGTTTCCTTTCAATCTTTTCTTCTTAAAGCTAAACATAGCCTGTTCATTTAAGCTTTCTTCATTGGGTTTAGTTTCCAAGCCCCTTGTCATCTTTGTCACTCTTTGCACACTTTCTGGGTCCTCATCATCCTTGTATTAAGGCAATCAGTATCCCAAGTACAGTCTGAGAGATGCAGCATGGAGCAGAATTATCTCTTCTCATGATCTTGACACTATAGTTCTATTAATGTTGCCCAAGAGTGAATTAGCTGTTTTGGCGGCAGCATCACATTACTGGCTCAAGTGGTCTACTAGTCCTACCTGATCCATTTCCTAAGTATTATTACTAGGCCATTGCTGCCTACCTTGTATCTGTTTTTCCTACCTATCTGTAGAACCTATATTTCTCAACACTGAAGTGTGTTTTCTTGGATATGGCCCAATGTTCAAAACTGTCAAAATCCTTTGGAACACTGAGTCTGTTTTCTAATGTGTTAGCAATCCCCAGCTTTGCATCATCTACAATTTTTTTGTACCCCTTCTAGTTCCTCATTGAAATAGTCAAGATCTTCCACAGGATACCTATCTCTCCATGTTGGCATAGAAGCATTCAAGGATCACATGCTGAGTCTGGTTGTTCAGTCAGCTACAAATCCTTCTGCTAGAGCCGTGGCTCCCAACCTTTTCTATACCCCGTACCCCTAGAATGCTTCTGATGTATTCTTGCACCCCTTACAAAAGTTCAAAATAACGGCAACAAATTATGCATGTACACTATAATTTTGAAAAGTCAAGTTTTCGCACCCCCTAGAATATCGTCTCGCACCCCCGGTTGGGAACCCCTGTGCTAGAGGGATTATCCATCCCACATTGTTCTATTTTATCAAGGAAAAGCATATGGTCAACATTATCAAATACCGTATTGGAAGTAAGTACACTATATTCACAGCATTTTCCTGGTCTACTAAATTAATCACTTCATCAAAAAAATGTAGTAAGATTTGTCTGGTATGTCCTAGTTTTGACAAAACCATGCTGGCTTCTAATAATCATTTTGTTCTTCTCTAGGTGCCTGCAAAGCCACTGCTTAATTATTTTTTCTAGAATTTTCCACTTACTGATGTCAACTTAACCGATTTGTAGTTTCCTGAATCAATGTTTTCCTTTTTAAGAAAATGGGAGCAACATTTGCTCTTCTACAATTTTCTGGCATTTCTTCCAGAACAAACTTTGCTTTAATCCTTTAACAGTTTTCAAAGATTACAATCAGTGTTCTGAAATTACATGTGCTAATTCCTGCAATATAATCCACCCAGTTCCAGATCCTTCATTCAAAATTACTCAGAGTTTCTTTCACCAATTCTTTGTCTATTATGACCTTCCTCTTCTTATCCCAACACCCAATGCAGCCTATGATAGTTTGGACCAGTCCTCTTTTCTTTTGCCAAACTACAGATGCAAAATATGAATTAAGCAGTTCAGCCTTCTCCCTATTGCACTTCCTTAGTATGATAATGATTGTGACTTGGATATCAACTCATTTTATAGGAGGCCTTCAAACTGCACATTCTCTAGTGAAAACCAGAATTGTAGCCACACAAGTCTTATGATTTTTA